>NC_050573.1:433748122-434048122 GCF_011100635.1 Trichosurus vulpecula | reverse complement strand
AGAATCTGCAGAAGTGACCAAATCTGTCTCCAACAGATGGAAGTTTCATTTTGTGCTTGCATTTCCATTCATGGATCTTCTATGCTGCACTTGTACCACAAGATGAAGCAAATAAGTTACAAAGAGGCAGGGTAATACCCTAGTCTAGGGCTAAAAAACACCATGACTCTCTGTGGAATGGAGCTTTGGTGTGGGGAGTAGAGGAAGAATGAATAAAACAGTTATTCTGTCTGCTTAGATGGAGCATTCTTCACTTCACTGTCCACCTCCTGGAAGGATGGGATCTTTGCATTTAGGCCTTCTTAAAGAGATTGTTCTGATTCATATGAAGAACATTTTGAAAAAGTTCTCCATCTGCCTTAGAATTCTGAATTGTCCTCTTGATACCAGCTGGTTTGAAAACCATTGTTCATAATGAGTGTCTTTTATGAAGAATAAGCAATGTGCTTTCTTCACCTTTTTGGAACCATGAAACCAGTACATGTTCCAGTTGACAGTTTCTAAGTATGTTCAGGGTTGTTGTTGCTTTGTTTGTCCTTCATTTTGAAGAGGATCATGACATCGGGGAGATGATGATATGACTTGCAGTTGACTTTGATTTGACTAAGAGAGGGCTGGGCAAGGTCACCAACTTCACTTTCTCCTCCAGAGCCAGCTGTCTCTAGTAGCCAGATATTCATCAGGATGACTGGAAATGGCCCTTGGCCCTTTTAGGTTAAGATCTTTTCTGGTTTGATGCTCGTGGGACAAAGACATTAACCTATGAGGAATCTCCTAAATATTTCTGTCCTGGGGAACCATCTACCAATGAGATAATCTCTCTCTCTCTCTATCTCTCTCTCTCTCTCTCTCTCTCTCTCTCTCTCTGTCTCCTCTCTCTCCCTTTCCCTCTCCCCCTCCCTCTCTCAGAAATCCTAGTGGAATCTTTCCACCAACGAAGATCAGTAACTTATCTGTAATTTATGATCTTAGAGAGTTGCGAGACAAGAGTACTGAAAGCATAATTGATACTATAATTGACTCGCCCATAATCATACAGTTGTGTCTTAGAGGGACACTTTTAAATTCAGTTCTTTTGAATCCAAGGCCAGGTATCAGTTCACCTGGGTACATTGTGTCTTTACCTTATGAGGCTTGATGCTTTCTCATGAGACCATCATAGCCGCATTATAAGACTCAGGAAATTTCTCGTGGGTAGACTGATGAAGAAATGGTAGTCAGATAGGTGTTCCAAAATGATAGAAGGGAAGGAAATGAGAAGGGCAATCTTGCTAAGAGAATAAAAGAGAAAGGTAGGGGAATGAAAATTTTATTGCAATTGCTTCATAAAGGGCACACAGAACCTTTCACATCAGACCCATAGCCAACTTGTGAGAAAAACACAACCATCAAAATTTCTCAAGCTTTAAATATGGCCAAAAAAAAACCAACCAAAAACCCAAACTACCCAACACCTTGTTGAAACACCTACCTGCATAAAATGAATCATTTTTTCTAAGAAGCCCCTGTTGCCCTTCAGTTGAAACTACAATGGTGTTGGGTGGCTAGGAAATAAATGTGGGCAGTGACCTAGTTAAAATTGAAGAGGCGGGAGAATGATAGTATCTAGTTTATCTTCTTCAATAGTCAGTAAAACAACCACTCTGCTTATACTGCATACTTCCCTTCTTGGATCAACAAGGGAGGCATGCCAAATGTCAGATTATATATTCCACAGCTGAAGTGTTTGCATAACTTTTCAGTGGCTACCATTTAAAGAAAGAAAAACAATGATGGGCCCTCTTTAAAATATTCCCTCAGCTTGACATGATCACAGTGTGCTGCCAGCAATCTCTCTCAGCTTGGAAGACAAAGCTATCAATATCTTGTCCCTGGCCAGGAGGCAAGCGTGCCAGTGAGCATGTACAGACGAGCGTTTTCACTTGCTTGGGGAGCAGAGACCCACCATGGGCATTGCAAGCCCCAGTCATGCCCCGATACATTCTTGAATCTGGCTAGCAGCAGCACTGGCTCTTGAGTGGGGCATTTGAAAAACGATTTCCTTGTTATTGGAGCATCCGTCGTGTTTCAACAATGAGTCTGAAACCTCTGCGTGCGCTTTGAGTTTGCCTTGGCTCCACTCCCCTCCTGAAGAAACCGGAGACAGGGCTTTTATTGAAACAAAATAATAAGTCTGAACAAATCAGCTCTATTATCATTGGCTCTGCAGTTGCTCGGTTGAGTTCAAGTTTTTTCTAAAGGGTTGCTCAAGAGGTGATTTGCTTCAGTTCACAGACCGGGGTAGTTTAGTGTCAACCTTCTTTCAGACTCAAGCTCAGGATTTGAGACCTAAGTCCTTTTAGGCCTAGGATGGTAGGGAGAGGCACAAGAAGGGGGAATGGGGTATATACACTGAGCTGGAAAACTGACTTAAGAGCCTTCATTTCAAGATCTTATCTATGAGTGTGAATTAGGCCAGAGAACCCCACTCTGTACTAGGCCAACCAAAGGGCCATCTTCAGGGAGGTGAGGAAAGGCTGTGTTATATTTAGGTCATACACTAACCTTGAAGACAGAAGAACTGGTGTCAAATTCTGGCTAGGATACTTCCTAGCCCTATGACCAGGCAAGTCATTAAATCACTTTCTGAGCCTCCTTCATTCAAATACGTTTTGTTAATGCCTTTGATATTTCCTCCAGACATGTCTGGGGCAGGGTGGGGGGGCAGGGAAGTCGCACATACAAAAGCTAATCTTCCCTTTCTCTTGATTGAAACTTCCCTTGTGGCAAAGACAAACAATTAAACAAAAACATCCCATAGAACAACCTCGAGTGATCATATATATAATAGCATACTGCCTTAGCAGTTCCTCTCCTTTTTGCTGTGAGTAGACAGGTACATTTCATTATTTGCTCTCCAGATCCTTCAAGAATTGTTTAGTTACTCAGAGTTAGACTCTTTCATTACAGAATCACTTATTTTCAGAAGTCACCAAGTCTTACCCGGACCTCAAAGAAATTCCCACTATAACATACCCACAAGATTATTATTAAGGCTCTGCTTGCTTGAAGACCCTCAGTGGGAAATAACCCAGCACCTCCTAAGCAGCCCACGCCACTCGTGGGCAGCTCTAATGGTTGGGATGTGTTGCCTGACACTGAGCCTAAATTTATCTCTTTTCATCTCCCATCCATTACTCCTGGTCCTGCCCTCTGGGGCCAAACCATACTTCTCTAATCCTTTCCTCATGTGACACCCCTTAGATACTTGAAAACACCATCTTCTCTCCTTCTGACTTGTTTTTTTCTTTCTTCAGGCTAAACGTATTCGGTTCCTTCAGGCAATCTTCATAAGCCATTTTACATTTACATTGTAGTCATTGAATTAGCTTCACTTATTTTTTTAATGTCCTTTCCTCCAAAAAATCGTCCCTGAGCCTTTGCTTTATTAATGACCACTCCCTTTGGGCAGTAGATGCTTTACATCTCACTTATGTAGGTGACACTGTAATGTCATATTCCCCCATTCTAGAATGGAAGCCTCATGAAGCAAAGACTCTATCAACTTTCTTTATCCCTCGGTGCCTAGAACTTGGCTTTCTGCATGTAGAAGGTACCCAATAAATGTTTTTGGAATATGACCTCAGAGAATTGATGATGAAGCATGTCTCCTTCCTCTTGGCAGTCATGTGGTAGGCTATAGTTGTTGAAGGCAGAATAAGACATATGTTGTCCAACATAGCGTGTGTTGGTTTGTTTTGCTTAACATGACTTTCTTTTTTGGGGGAGGAGGTTTGCTTTTCTTGGGATGTGAAAGTTTGTTAAAAATGCAATAATAAATAATCAATAAAACTTTTAGAAAAATTGTTGAACTGAATTGAAAACTAAAATGAGAGATTTTTCCCACCCAAGGAATGTTCAATCATGCTTTTTGTTCAGGCCATTGGGCCAGCTCCTGAATTAAAACAAATCATATCAAATGGTGGCGGAGTAATATAAACCAAAGCCAAGTAGAAATGGAGTTAGAGAGCCTGCGTCCAAGTGCCACCTCTGCTCCTTACTACCTGCTTGACTTTGAGGAAATCACTTAACATTCCTGGGCTAGGTTCATTATCTAAAAATGAAGGCATTAGCCTTAATCTGGGTGTATTATTCCTCTATTTTGGATGATCTTTTAATTTCACCAGAAATATTTATTGGGTATAATCAGAGACCACTCCTGCTGTAAGTCTCTATAATAGACTTGGATCATAGATCACAGATCACAGATCAAGAAATGAAAGAGGCAGTGACCATCTAGTCCAAACTTCCATTTGACAGATGAGGAAACTGAGGCTTAGAGGGGTTCAGTGATTTGTTCAAGGTCACGTAGATGACAAGTAACAGAGTCAAAATTCAAACCTAGTCCCTCTGACTTAAGTATGGTCCTCTTTTCGGTTGCCTGTTAAAGAGATATTATTATGTATTATTTATATATTATATAATTTATTATGTATGTATTTATATATATATTTATTATATAATATACTATATATCATTATATAGTATATTATATTTATATTATTATAACATGCCAGTGAGGACAGCTAGGTGGCACAGTGGATAGTGTGCCATGCCTGGAATCAGGAAGAATCATCTCCCTGAATTCCAATCCAGCCTCAGATACTTATTAGCTGTGTGACCCTGGGCAAGTCACGTAACCCTGTTTGCCTCAGTTTCCTCATCTGTAAAATGAGCTGGAGAAGGATATGGCAAACCGTTCTAGTATCTCTGCCACGAAAACCCCAGATGGGGTCACAAAGAGTCAGATAAGACTGAAAAACGACTGAATAACAACCATATGTACCAGTCGCTGTGCTAAGTATACAAAACTAAGAAGCATCCTATTTAAAAAGGGTAAAAAGATCTTTTTCTGAAATTTGTTCTTCACAGACCAGAATTCAAATTGTGGATTAGAGTACAGTGGAGACAGTCAAGTTTACCCTCTTTCTTTCTAAATTATCTGAAGATTACTTTTGCTCAAATATCCAGATTTTCTCAGATGGCAGACTTAGACAGAGGTTAAATTACTCTGACTTCTCTTCACCCACCAAATGTTATTAAATCTAAGTTCCTGAGAGAACTTCATTGAGTACTCAACATTGTTTTTTACTATAGTTGTTCCCAAAACAAAGGAGGGGGAAGGGAGATGGGCAATGAACCATATAACAAAAACATGTCTATCACTAGTGAAATCAAGAAAGGATAAGATTTCAGTGATTTTCCTAATAGTCCCTGATACTCCTCTGTAGCTTTTTGAAGGAGTAATATGTGGACCATTAAGGTCAAGGAAGCACTCATCTAAGAGAATCCAAATGTTAGAGTTGAAAAGAATCAACTCCCCCATAGGTGAGGACAGGAAAGCTCAGAGAGGACATCTAAAGTCACATAGCATGTTAGTGGGGGCTAGGGAGAGCCTAGGTGTTTTGATTGTTACTGCAACACTCATTGTTTGCATTGTGTTATAACAGATGAATGCTTCTAGACAACTATTCCATTATACCCCACAAGTAATGTAAATTCAGCATAAGAATAATATCTGTACTGAGTATGTGCTACATGTGGGAACATGCCTGCAGTTTACAAGCCAGCAGTTAGTTATATACCTCGATCCTCTTATCCATTTCAGGTGTGGTGCTAATGTGCCAAGGATGTAACAACTGAAATTACAGGATTTAGAACTGGAACAAACCCTGTACGGGAAATACAGAAGTCGGTCAATTAGTCAACAAGCTTTTATTAATGTTTACTATGTGCCAGATACTGCATTAAGCACTGGGGATAGAGATACTAGCAAAAGAAAGACAGTCAAGATTGATACTGTACAAAAGATAAAAAAATATTTTTTATTACTTCAAACTGAAAAGCTTCTGCACAGACAATATTAAAAGTTGGTTGTTGTCCTTGTACTCGAAGAGGACCAAAATAACATCACTTTGTCAGGTTCAATGTACATGTGTCTGACTGTGGCTGATCAGACAAATGCAAGTTTGGAAGGCTCTACCACAGGTCGGGCACAAACAGCCCATATGAACATTTGGAGGGGACAAGTCTCTAAATTGGTACATCTCATGTTTCTTTTGAGCTACTGTAGTTCTGCTTTGCTCATAGAACGCAGCACCTTCTTTGATGTGGGCACACCATGCCAGGCAGTCCTGTGCCAGTGTCTCCCATGTCTTACAATTGATTCCAGAGTTCTTAAGAGGGACCTTGAGAGTGTCCTTCTATCACTTCTTCTGATCTCTGTGTGGTGCTTGCCTTGTAGGAGTTCTCTGTAAAATAGCCTTTTAGGCAAAATTACTTTTGACATTGGAATAATGTGGCCAGCCCCATCAGAGTTGTGCTCTCTCTAGTAGGTTTGAATACTTGGCAGTTCAGTTCAAGAGAAGATCTCAGTGGTTGATTGGGGGAAAATGTTTGTATGAAATTTCTCTGATAAAGTTTTGGTATCAAAGATATATAAGCAACACACACACACACAATTTAAATTTGTATATGGTAGTAAGTATTCATGTGATTTTATTGCTAACCTAATTTTCACTTTTGTGTTGGCAACTGTACACATTCATGGTTATGCACAGCAGAAAGTTTCTTACTCTTCTAAGTTTCTATTCTTTGAGTAGGATAGTGATTGTATGAAAACTCCTTATAAACCTTTAAATACTATATGCATATGAGTTGTTATAGGGTTCTATTCATCTCCAAATACACTGAAGCAGACCCCACTGTGAAGGGCAGTCATCTTCCCCATTGGGTTGGGACCAAGGTGGACAAAATTTCTAGTTTTTTCTAGTTTCTAGTTTCTTCTAGCTCAACATTTCATGAAAATCCACACTTCCTGCCCCTTACCCTTAAATATTTTCTCTACTCCACAGACCTTTCTTTCCTGCCTCCCCCATTTTTAGAGTCATAAGTGTGTTAACCTCTGGAAAGTCACAGATAAAATATGCAGATAACTTAGGTGTCCCACTATCTTCCATTAACTGATTTAGATTTAACAAATATTTATCTAGTGCCTCCATTAGGTGCTAAGGGAGATAAAAAAGATGAATAAGGGATAGACCATGCTTTCAAGAATCTTACATTTCAGTGTCGAGTTGGAGAGCGAGACAAGGGCGCAGAAATTTAGCATCAAGTGGTGCAAGATGCAGGTAACCTCTGACATCCCTTCTAGCTAAACTTTTAATGGAAGTCTCACCCTCCTAATCACTTACCCCCAAATATTTTCCCTGCTCTGAGATTCTCCTTTCAAACTCCTAAAGATGGTTTACTGAGGCTTAGAGAGGCTAGAATCTATGACAGCTGAAAGACCATCCACATCTATGAATCAGCTCTTTTGGAGTGTTGAAATAAGAAGTGGAAATTCATTACATAGATATGAATAAAGTGCTTCAGAAGGCGCAGGGAGCAGGGGCATCTTATAGGGAACAGGGAGTATTTGGGGAATGCTCTGCAGAGAAACTAGTAGCTGAGATGAGACTTTAAAGATGGTTAGTCTTCCAGCAGGCAGAAATGTGTCTGTGGGAGCTGGGATGTGCAGGACATTCCTGTCATAGTAAATAGAGCTGCCAGGAAAGCCCTCTTAGCAAAGAATAGCTTCTCAGGTGGGCTAATTTCCACCTGAGGCCCTAAGGGGAAGAAATAACAGATGATCATTTCAAATAGTAGATTAAAGAAAGATGGAAGTAGGAAATCTTGGGTGGCAGAAGGAAGATGAAGCAAAGAAGGTAGGCCCACCTGAAAGGGGGAATCCTATGGAGGAGTTGGCCAAAAGCGGGTGGGGATTGGGGGTGGGAAGGAGGTGAAGACAATTTTTACTTCTTTCAGAACATGGCTAAGACTTAATGTGGATAGAGAAGGCATGGGTTGACTCCTGCCACTTCTGCTTTCCCAACAGCTATTCTGAGAGGAGGTTCCTTGGGACCATGGCACACTCATTGTTCTATGAATTAGGAAACTTGTTTAAATCCCAACTAGGCCATTAAATACCTATGGGAGCTGGAGCAAGTCACACAACTGTTTTGAAATGGTTTTCCTTTTTTAAAAAACAAAATGGGGACACTGATGATAGTAACTTTGCTGCCTTCTATGTCATTCATCTCTAAGCTGAACTTTGGACCTCCCCTACCAAGCCTCAGCTCTTCATCCATAAAATCTCTCCAGCTGGATACCTTTGTCTTAAGGCCACTACCATCCTTTTCAATTTCCTTTCATGTGTTTATTTTCACCTTTACAATATAAGCTCCTTGAGAGCAGGCATTGTCTTTCTTTCTACTTATATTTGTATCGACCATGATTAACACGATGCCAGGCACACTGTAAACGTTAGTAAATGCTTGTTGACTGAATGACTAACAAGATTATTATGAGACAGAAGGAAAGCCCTTTGAGGCCAGGGAATGTTTCATTTTTGTCTTTATATCCCCAGCAGTTAGAATAGTGCCCTCAAATTGGTAGGCAATTTATAAATGCTTATTTATTGTTTGATTGGTGATCAGGGAATAAGAGTTTACAATTTTATGTGTTTGTGACTTGGTAGTGAGGAGGGCCAGAAGGATAACAGAGAAGGGCTGAACTTTGATAGTCCATCTACGCATTTAAACTGATTGAAAGGCTACACACAGGCTGTTTAGAAAGAAAGGAGTGCTCCATGGAATAAAAGCTAACTGGTGTGTACAAAGTGCCATGATGGCAACAGAATGGGGGATAAAGACTGATGTCCTAAAAAAAATTAGGTGCAAGAAAATTACACAGAGGATATCAATACCCATAAAACAGAAAAGAGTGCATTGGAAATTCCAGTATCCGTTTAACAAGATCATTAAGAGATGGCTGATAATTGAGGCAAAGCATAGATACTGCCAAGAATGTTTTATATCACAAGCTGTAATTTAATTTAAGGTTCTGAAGAAGGAATACAAAATTGTATTATATATAGTAATTATATATATTTGTACACATATATACAGTATACTGCCATATACATAGGGTGTATGTATATAGGGGGATTACGTACATACACATGTATGAAATGAGGAATGATTGAAGGGTTTTCCTTGTTTTTCCATTATTTCATGAAGCATTTAATGCTCAAATATTCATGCATGTCAACAAGTCACTGAACTTTTAGAAACCTCATATGAAGTCAACTCAACTCAGATTCCAAACTTAATGAGATTTATCCATCACTCATCTCTGTATCTATTTTTACAGTAACAACTTATTTGTTTTCAAGATGGAACATGTCATGATAACATGCAACTGCAACACCTAAGCCATCCCTGAGACTGTCAAAGGATAAGATTGGTATGATACCAAAGAGACCTAGACAACTGGGGAATTTTTTTAAGCAAAGAGATGGTGTATATATGATTTTAAAAATACTATGTAGTCAAATTCAAAGTATCAACTGTATTTTAAAATGTAATGTCTTTCAAGAGACTAGTAGTATGGTGTAGTACAGGGGTGGAGAACCCAAGGCCTCAAAGTCACATGTGGCCCTGTAGGTTCTCGATGGTTGCCCTTTCACAGAATTCAAACTTCACAGAACAAATCCAAGATTTTGTTCTATGAGTTTTGAATTTGGTCAAAGGGCCGCACTTGAAGACCTAGAAGGCCACAGGTAGCTTCAAGGCCTCAGGTTCCCCATCCCTGCTTAAACCATGTGACATTCCTCATGTACCTCTTTGTTTCAGTTTTTAAGACATCTCAGAGAAGGCTAGATCTTAAGGGGATTGAAAAAAAAAACAGAGACTATATACAAAAAAGTCAACCAAGAAGAAATTAGCACTGCTAACCCATGTGCCTACTTTCTTATCTGTTTAAAATCTTCATGAAAAATTCTTCAGATACGTCTAGTATACCCTTGATGAAAATATCAGAAAAGCACAGACTTTTTCATATAACTCCACAGTAGACTAAAGCTTCACAAATATTCTGTTGATTGAATGCTACAGAGAATACAAAATCTTTCATTTGCTGATTATAAAATAACATGCAACTTGGCAGAACAAAATGCAGACTTGAGGACTTTATTTATGTATTATTTTTGTTTCTCTTTTTAGGGGAGGGGGGAGGCAGGGCAATTGGGTTAAGTGACTTGCTCAAGGTCACACAGCCAGTAAGTGTGTCAAGTGTCTGAGCCAGATTTGCACTCAGGTCCTCCTGAGTCCAGGGCCAGTGCTCTATTCACTGTACCACCTAGCCTCCCCTTGAGGACTTTATTTAAATAAGATGTCTCCTATGCAGGCATTGTATGAATACTGTCATGCAAGCTAAATAAGACTCCTTGAGAGTTGCAACCATGGAAATAATTTCATAACTTTCTAAAATGAATCTCGATTTTCAGTACCAACTAAAAGGATATTTGCCCTTTGAGAGGGAGACAGAGACAGAGAGACGGAGAGTCTTGTACATGGTCAAAATGGAAAAAAGGATTCCTTGTAGATGGTGAGATTCTCCGGATGTTCCTGTTTTATCTAATACGGTGCTCATACATAAGCCCTATAATATTATCACTTTTCTTCAGTAAGATCTATGACCACTCAAGAGATCAACCTAACTGTACACTTAGTAAAAACAGAATGGACATTGCCAAAGCTATAACATGCAAATAGATGGACAGTCCTTGGAGTTAGTACATCATCTTGATTAGGTAATTTCAGTGGACAATGACCTGGACACAGAACTGAATGGGAAGGAGACAGAATCTGAGTGTTTTTAATAAGCCTGGATTTTCCCCCAATCAGTCAGTCATTCAAGGAGCATTTATTAAGCTAAATTGTCAGGAATCATGCTAAATACTAGAGATACAGGAAAGGCAAAATAATCCCTGCTTGCAAAGAGCTTATATTCTAATGAGGAAATAACATGTAAATAGGTATGTACCAGATATTTGTTCAGTTGTTTGTCCGTTGTGTCTGACTCATTGTAATCCCATTTGAAGTTTCTTGGCAAAGATACTGGAATGGTTTGCCATTTCCTTCTCCAGCTCATTTGACAGAAAAGGAAATTGAGACAAACTAGGTTAGGTGACTTGCCCAAGGATCCCACAGCCGGTAAGTATCGGAGGCCAGATTTGAAGTCAGGAAGATGAGTCTTCTTCTCTCCTGGTTTTATCTGGTTATATATTTCTACCTCCTCTTTGCTCCTCTCAGTCAGGTAGATTTCTCCTTTTCTCTTCCTCTTCAGCTATTCTATTCATTAGTTTTTTTAATTACTGGAAAAGCCTCCTTCCTTTACTCCCCTTTTCAATCTTGTCCCCTCCTCCTCACCTTCTCCCCTGTAGGATCCTTTATTTTCTGACACCACAGAGATAATCTTCCCTTCATTGTTAGCCCTTGATTTGACCTTGGCACATCATCCACTTATCTCCATCCCTCTGTTACCCTCCTCCCTTTTCATGTACCCTCTCATCATGTAATGTAGGCAGGGAGTTGCTAGGTACCATCCATATGGCCTCTGTCTACCTCTTCACTATTGCCTCTCCTAGATTTCTACCTTCACCCCGGCTGTGTGTACGTTTAGAAAGAAGTTTTTAATGGTCTTTCTGTTGTCACTCTTGCTATTACTCTGTGTATTTATTCACCCCTCTTGAATTTCTATGGCTTAAGTTGTTTGAGATTCAGTGTGGAGCTTTGCAGTACTGGTGCTTCCAGGTTGCAGCCCCTGTCAGGCTCTTGGTCCTGTAGGGCTTTGGCTAAGCTGGTTGTTGAGGCCCTAGGCAGTGTCCATAGCCTCGTAGCACCAATGTGATACCCACAGCAGCTGCTGTGAATATGCTGGCATAGTTCTGAATCACAAAGTATAGCAAACTCTCTCCATGGAAGACAAAAACAAAACAGAAAGCCAAATCCATCATAGCAATAAAAAAATTCTGTACACATTACCAATACAGGAGCACTTCCATCCCCAAGCCTTCCTCCATCAGGCCTCCCCACAAGCAAACTTCCTTAGGCAAAATCATTCCTCTCTCACTCACACTAGTTGTTCTGTCTCTCTCTGTCTCCCAGCTCTGCCTGCTCTGTCTCACATCCTATTCAGCAAGCTCCTCCCACCACAGCTTCCATGTAGTTCAGACTTATGTGATTCAAGCAGGTCACATAGGTCTATTAATGGATGAGAAAGATCTTCCCATTCCATGAACAATACAAAAGGTCTTCCCATTTCATTAACAATACAAGACTGGAGCCTGGATTTCTATGGCATTGCAAGGAGGGAGAGGGTACCAGGGTGTAAGAACAGGTTTTGATGTATGCCTGTATTGTGTCCTTGGTTCTACTGTAGCCTTGTTGCTGGTAGTATGGCAGGTGGGGGAGGGGTGCTGAGTGAACTCAGGGTCTGTAAGTGTCAGTTCCTGAGTTTTGGTTGTTTGTTTTGTTTTGTTTTAACTCTCCTGGATTGTGGTGCTCTAGACCGTGGAAACAGTCAAAGTTGCTTTATCTTTGGTACATAATGCCTTTTTGAATAGGTTTGAGAGGTTGGAATTGAAGAAAACTCTAATCTGCCATCTTATTGTTCACGTGACCTGGAAATCCCAGAAGGATAATTTTAACAAAATATTAAAACTACAGATTCAAGAAAACAATCCCCTTTAAAGCAGTCACCCTGGGAAGCTGTACACTTATTTTATGGAAACTACTATTGTAGAATTCTAGATTTATCTGTCTTAAATTTCACCTAATTAGATTCAGCCCTTTGTTCTAGCCTATCAAAATCTTTTTTTCAGATCCTGACTCTGTCATCCAATGTAGTATTTCTTCCCAGTTTTTTAAATTGTTGTTTTCTATGAATTTGATAAGCATAGAATCTATATTTTAAACCAGTTCACTGAAAACCAACACAGGACCAAGGACAAGGGGGACTTATCTTAGAGACCTTTCAAGCTGACATTCAATCCATCACTGACTCGTCTTAAAGTTCTATAACTCAAATCCATATCTTGACTCTATCTCTCGTGTTATTCTCTAAGGCACCCTTCTATCTCATTCACAGGAACAGCATTGGAGACAGTCAAGTGCTTTGCTGAAATTAGAGTTTGCCTACAACATTCCTGTGATCTCCTAGTCTGGTTACCTTGGGAAAAAGGAAATTAGCTTAGTCTTGTGCTTGTATTGCCAGTACTTGAAGTAAGGGCTAATCTTTTTGTTATGATGTCTCAAACCACTCTACAGGAAATGGACCATTTAACTACCCCATAAGGAAGATGTAGGCAATGTATAGATATAAAGTGAAGTAATTAAACAAGGTCTCATAGGAAATTAGAGCTGGAACTTGAACAAGAATGAAGCTCTTCTTATTCCAAACTGTGTTCATTATAGATCCATACTTCTATTTCTTATGGACATTCAATTTTTTTTTTTCCATTGAAGACAGTGACACCCAATTCTAAGCTGAAATTATTGAATTTATTTTGGTAACTTGAACCATAATTTAAATACCACAGATCTCTCCAATTAAGAGATTCCTATGGTAAGCCTTTTTGTAAAGTAAATAATAATTTAGTTAGTAAATAACCATCTCCATGAGTTTTCTCCTAAAATAGAATTTTATGCTCATGTATTCCTCTACTTATTTCATATGTGTGTGATAGATACCATACATACACATATAAATATATTCCTATACATATATAATATATAGATATATTTTGAGGTAACAATAAGTTAGGAAATACATGAAAATTTAGGTTTTTATTTTGACTTGAAATATACACACAAACACACGTGCATATATATTTCAGGTAGGAATAAATAGGAGACTACCTATCTACATACATATTTACACATATGAGTATAAATACATATTATATATACATGATATATAATATATGCATACCCATAGACCCATGGGTCTATGTGTGGTATGTATATAGTGTGTATAATATACATATATACATGCACACGTATATACATGTATCACATCGATGGCCTCCTGAGCAAGCCCCACAGCTAGGAGGCCTTTGAAATTAGCCTGTATCTTACTATTGCTCTACTGGAGACTGAGAATGTCATTTGTAACAGGTTACACTGTATGTTCTATGTAGTCCTATACTTGAGTTACCTTATCCATTTGACAGGCTTTTAGGCTAACTGGGAAACCCAATCAATCAATTAATCATTTAGTTGGTACTTACTGTGTGTAAGCATCAAAGGAACTCCATATAACTATCCCAAAAAGAAATGTTGGGAAAATGCTTTATTTCTGTGTTGGTGACTGTCTATGTTGGGTTTGTTTAATATGGGGTATGTTTGGGTTATTTCAATCCAGGAAGCAATGAAGCCAATCACTGATTATCCATAGCTTGTATCATGTGTCCATAGGGGCAGTGTAGGCTGTTTCTCACTGTCATTGGCTTCAGGAGCCAGAATTCCTGGAAATGACATTACTGTCTTGAGAACATATCTTATTACTATTTATATTTGTCCACTGCCATGGTACTGTCATAGTAGTACATAAGTGTTTTCATTAGGAAATAGCTTTAAAGTAAGGAAAGTGTCCTCAGGAGAGTCATTCTAAAATGTAAATTAAAAAAATCAGCCCTAATAGTTCCACGTTAAGAGAGAGGTAGAGGGGGAAAGAGGGAGGGATGGAGGAGGGGAGAGAGAGACAGAGAGAGAGAGAGAGAGGGAGGGAGGAGAGGGAGAGAGAGAGAGAGGAGGAGAGACAGAGAGACAGAGAGAGAGAGAGAGGAGAGGAGGAGGGAGAGAGAAAAGGAGAGAGAGAGGAGAGAGAGAGAGAGAGAGAGAGAGAGAGAGAGAGAAAGAGAGAGAGGCAGCGACAAAGAAAGAGTCAGAGAGAGAGAGAGAGAGAGAGAGAGAGAGAGAGAGAGAGAGAGAGCTTTTTCTGATGAACTAAAGCAGTAAAAGTGTCCTGAAAAGCTGTCGACAGCTGTTCCTGCATTCTGAAGCTGAATGGACAATAATAATTTCTGCTTGTGCTCTCCTAGCTCCCAGCTCCTCCTTTACCCAAATGAGGCTTAGAAGTAGGAGCTATTCTGTATGTGAAACTCATTTTTAGCATCAACTGGAGAGTCATTTAAAAATTGTATGCATTCAGGTAAGACTGTCATGTCTTGCTCTTTCTCCAGGTATTCTGAGCCATAAAGACTGTGCAGAGGATAAAGGAATCAAAGATTGAGAGCAGGAAATTCAGCATTTATTCAGCAAGTTCAGCCACCATTTATTAAGTATCTACTATGTACTAGGAGACAGTTAGGTGGCACAGTGGATAGAGCACTGGGCCTGAAGTCAGAAAGACCTAAGTTTAAATCTGGCCTCAGACACTTACTAACTAGGTCACTTAACCTCTGTTTGCCTTAATCTCCTGGAGAAGGAAATGGCAAACCGCTCCAGTACCTTTGCCAGAAAACTCCCATGGACATTACAGGCATGCTATGGTCTGTGGGGTCCCAAGGATTTGGCCCTCATCGAACAACAGCAACAACGTACAGGGCATTGTAGGTGCTCTGGATACAAAGGTAGACCAGCAGCAGCAACAGTAACAATGTTTTCCTGACTCCTGGCTCAGGGCTGCATCTGCTGTGCCCCTTAGCTACAACGAAATAGTCCTTATTCTTAAGTTACATTTTAATGGAGGATGGGAGTGGGGAATTTGTTCATTCGTTCATTGTTCATTCATTCATTTAACAAGCATTTATTAAGAACCTACAACGTGGCAGAATATTGTTCTAAGTTTTGGGCATATAAAACCTAAATGAAACAATCTTCAAGGAGCTTCTACTTGGCTTAATGGAGATTATAAGGCAGAAAATTAAATATAAAAATGTGAAGTAATTTCTAGAGGGAAGTCATGTGTGTGTGTGTGTGTGTGTGTGTGTGTGTGTGTGTGTGTGTTGCCTATGCAGGTTATGTATGTGCACATGTATTTCTCTAGATATGGCTCACAGGAAGACAAGATGTATCTAGAACCTTTTCCACCCTATCTCAAAGGGAGACTTTGATTACTGCCAGGTGAGGAGCAAGGGATTGGAGTCATGGGTCTGGCCACTCTGCTCTCCTCAGAGAAAAGATACTGGGCGATAATTATATTTACCTGGCCTCCTAAAGCTTTGAGTATTTGATAGAATATGCTTGCAAATCCATATGACTCCAGGATTTTTCTTTTCTTTGAAAGGTCATTGATTGCTCAATATTTTTTCTGACATTGGGTTGTTTAACTCTTTATTTCTTGTTCTGTTCATTTGTATTTTTCAGATTTTTTGTACATATTCACCAATTCATTTAAGTTGTCGGTTTTATTAGCAGATCATTGGGCAAATAATTTCTAAATATTTTATTTCTTCTTCATTTGTCATAACTTCTTTTTAATTTCTGATATTGGTAGTTTGATTTTACTCTTTCTTTTTAAAATCACATTAAGTAATAGTTTATTTGTTTTGTTGGCTTATTAAAAATAGTTCCTAGGATTAATTCAATGTTTACTTTCCATTTTATTGATTTCTCCTTCATATTTAGGACTTTTCAAATTTAATTATGGTTTCCTAATTTGGGGTTTTGTTTTGTTAATTATCCTATTTTTTGATCTAGAAGCTCTGGATTTTGACTATGATGGTTATGGGAGTTTTTCTTTTAAGGTTTCTTTCAGGAGAGAATAAAGGAAGAAAGGAGGGATGGAAAGAGGGAACAAGGTAGAAAGGAAGAGATGGAAGGAGGAGGATTGAAGAAGAGGGAAAGAGAGGAAGAAGGAGGGAAGAAGAAAACAAGCATTTATCAATGGCTTACTATGTGCTAGACACTGTACTAAGCACTAGAAATATAAATACAAGCAAAAAAGAAAAACAGTCTCTGCCATAATAAACCGCTTTGCAACCTTTCTGGTGAGTTTTCACAGGGAATTATATTTGATTTTGGTTGGGTCCACTGATTTTATGTGCATTTGCTGAAACTGGTGAAAAAGACGAGGTGGATTTGTCTACACTAGCCTCATTCAATTAAAAAAACAAACTTCATAAACCTATAGATTAAACTGCTTATTATGGTAATAATCTAAATTATGCTTTATGCTGGAAATACAATCATTGAAACAAGTCATATAAGATTAGCAAAGGCGTTAATTAAGGTCACAAGACTTGGTTACTTGGCAAATCTTTAATCCAACTTCGATCTCATTTATTAGTGATTCAGGCAGAAGGGTTAATTGCTAGAGTACGATGCTTTTGATTGATCCATATGGCATTGTTGCAGTGTTAGTTAATTCATACACACTATCTCTCTAGGGAAGGGATAGTGTAGATGCTATTTCTGTAATACACAGTAAGTAATAGATGCATTGGTTCTGTCAAGGTTATTCCTGGGGTAAAACAGTAGCATTATCAAAAGAACAGAATGTTCTGTGATAGTAGAGTATGCAAGAAGAAACAACCTCTTCAGTCAAGAAGGGGCATGCATAAAGCAGATCTGTAGGATAATCATGGGAAAAACACAGGGTTATTATTGTTATCACCACTACAATCAATCTAAATTTTTGAGCATGGACAAATTATGCTCAATACATCCCTGCCACTGATAAATTGCCTTGTTGTGAATAGAATTGCCTCTGGACTATGGAATCATCCCCCTGCTCCACTCACAGCCAGTTACTATAGGATCATAGTTACAGAACTGGGAATGACCCTTGAAGTCTAGCCCAACTACTCCACTTTATAGAGAGGAAAGAAGCCTGAGGTGACAGGCCAAGGTGACTTGCCCAGGGTCACAGAGGTAGTAAGGATTCAAATTGAGGTTCCCCATCTCCAAATCCTTTGATTTTTACAATCTCACCTCACTATTCCTCACTCTTCAAAGACCCTACTGAAGGGTTGTTATCCCTTCGCCCATTTAGCTGTTAGCTGATGGGATTCAGGGTCATGAGACAATAGGCCCCTTTTTATACCCAGAAGTTGTTGCCTTAAGATCACTGGCAAATATTTTGTCAACTCTCATAAAAAAGATGAGTCAAATGAAACTTAAGGTATGGTACTGTACAATTAATGCTAGATTTGAAACGAGTTCAAACCCTAGGTCTGTCATTATTCCTTTTGTGATTATTGGACAAGTCATTTTATGCCTCCGGACCTCAGGCTCCTCATCTTAAAACAAAGGAGTTGGACAAAATGGTTTTTAAGGTTTCTTCCAGATCTCAACTGGTGGTGTATATGCAAGATTTATGAAAACCCAGCCAACTTTGGACACTAACATAGGAGACAAGAGCTCAAGTGATGAGATTCATTATCCCACCATGACAAATAGTTCATTGAGATGACTCTTTAGTAGCCAGTGGTATGTGGACGTAAACTCTTATTCCCATCCCCTCTCCTCCTTTACCCTTCCCATATCACTGCTTCCTAACTCATCTAGCAGAAGAGGGTTAGAATGCAAATGAGTTGCCATAGTAAAAGGTCCATGGGGGAAGAAGTTGAACATGCCAGCTAAAATGTGGTTTGTGGGTTCTCTGAGCCATCCTTAGCTAAGACACCTTGGGTAATTTCAAATTGCTGCTGAAGAGCAAGCAACTGCTATGTGCTAACAGAATCTGAGAACCCCCATCTGGCTCTGAATCCATCATCTGTTTCCCCTTTTCCATACCTGTTTAACATGTTATTAGGAAAAGGCAGAGCTTAATTGGAGACTACACCGGCCCATGCATTGCTTTCTCAAATCAAATTCCTTCAATGTGCACCTATTCTCTTCTTTCTAATATACAGCAGATCTTCCTCTAGGACAGGCTGGAAGAAAAGTGTCCCAATCAATTGGTCAGTGCCTTTTAGAATGGCTTGTCTTACAACTCTGAGGCTCACAGGGTAAATATAGTACATTCAGATACCCTGCTAACAATTACACACACACACACACACACACCACACACACACACCCTAATCCATGAAATTTCTGTTTCATGGACATTGTAAGGACATTACAGAAGACAAATTCACTCCATTTTGGAACTCATACTGTCAAAACCAAACTGTTTTTCCTCCAAAGTGCATAGAATAGGCTTGGCATAGAGGTATGATGTGGCATCAGATATACATGAATTTGAGAAAGAGCTGTGATTTGAGCAGATAGTAAACTTCATCATGGAAAGTCCCTTCACGAAAGCAAGATCCCAGTTGTCCTATGACTGAGCAGACAATCCTGAGGAGGCTCCTGTGGGAATGAGAATGGTGACTTGCCCAGGATCACACAGCCAATAAGTGTCAGAAGCAGATTTTGAACCCAGGTCAACACTACAGTCATTTCACTGCACTGACTTTATGACCAAGAATCTGATGTAGTACGAATATGTACTGATCCTCGGTATCTAGCATAGTCTATAATATTTGTTGAAACCTTAAATTAAGTAGGGCGACTTGAATTGTACTTTGTTTTTGTTAGTTGAAGAAGTTAGTTTCTCTATGTTACGGAAGCAGCCTTCACTGTCAGTGAAAGGACTACCCTTGTTATCAGAGAGACTAAGTTCAAGAACAGCCTCTGATACACCCTGGCCGTGTGACCCAGAGCAAGAAATTTAAGCTCTTGGTACTCCAGGCAATTCTCTAAGCTTCAGAGAAAAGAGTGATCTGCCTTGATTGTTGTTGTTTGTCTTCCTTTTCAAAGAGGGCCATGACATCAGGGAAGTGATGCCATGACATGCAAGTGAGTTGGATTTAAGTGAAGGGGAGCTGGGCAAAGTCACCAGCCTCACTATCTCCTCTGGAGCCATCTGGGTCTAATGGTAAGGTATAGATCAGAATGGAAGAGGGCCCCAGATGCAGTGGGAGACTTTGACCTTTTAAGCTAAGGTCTTTAATAGGTCTCAGTTTGACTGAGGTAGTGCCTCAATGGTGATTAAAAGCTAGATCCCCTTGATAGAGTTTCCCTCTCTCAGAGTTAGTTCCCTTTACCAATGAAATCACTGAAATCACTTTCCCCACCCCACCCGCATCTATGCTGATTAAATTGATTTAAAAAAAAAAACATGTCCCTCCTCCTGACCACCCAGAGCAAAATGAGAAACATTGCAAGCAAAATAATACTGGGATGTAAAATATAGTATTCAAGATGAAATTTTCTAATGTAAAGAATGTGTTTTAAAAAATCAGATGGTATAGCTTAACATGTGTATGATCTTCCATGTGTAGGCTGCCTTTGAAACCCAGGGCCCAAGCTGAAACTGGTCAAGAAAGAAGAGAAATCAGGAGAATTTGGGAAGAGGGGAGAACAGAGATACATTCAAAATTAATGTTCAGGTTTATCTAGAATAAAAAAGCTATTGAATTTTTTTTTCATGGTCATTGTTCCTTAAATGTCGGTGTCATTTTCCAGAACTTCTTCAGCTGCATCACATTTAATAATTAGCTGTGGGCAGGGGCTCTTTTAAAGGGCCTCGATGCAGGGTGCTGCTGGAAGCAGTCTCTAATGCTCATCTGTTCACACCCTCATGTCTGAACATTCTGGTTTCTGCATCCTTTTATGATGTCCAATTAAAATCATCCTAAAGTGCCTTTGGCAACATAAAAGAGCTTAGTGGTTACAACTACTGGGACAAGGGAAAGAAATGGAGAGCCCCACCTTAATCCAGGGGTAGTGTATGTATGAGGTCTGAAAACCTGCAATGTCTTTGCTGTTATACTCCCAAATCACTTCTGATTAGAGCCTACCTATGGTGTCAATCCCCATTATAGTGGGTATAGGAGGAGTCAGAAGGGAAGACCACCATATGCTTTCTAACATTTTATTTAAATCATTTTTTTCACTTATGATTTAAATCTAGGTGATCAAAATTAAGTGGCACTCCAGTCTCAGACATTCAGCTTTCATTCTCCTTAGGTTTAAAGGGAAAATCATTTAAAAAATAGCCGATGAATTGAACCGCCCCCACTCCCCAAAAACTCCCAAATATACAAATGAACTAGTAGTGGTGGTTCTCAAAGTGCAATCTGGGACTCCTGTAGGTCCTCAATACCTTTCAAGGGGTTCTGGAGGTCAAAATAATTTTCATAATAATATTAAGACATTTTAATTCCTAATACAGTAACATAGCTAGATATAAAGCACAAAAACAAAGCAAAAGCTCTTTGTGGGGGTGGGATCCTTGGTAACTCTTAACAGTGTCAAGGCCAAAAAGTTTGAGAACTGATAGACCACAGAAATCAGATGCAAAAATGCTCTCGACAAATATGCTTCTCACATCTAGAGTCCTCATGTTGAACAGCAGAACATGCCCACTTCCTGGGTAACCCCTTCTGTGTCAGCATGGAAAGAATTACATAGGATAGAACAAAATTTCATAACTGATTTACGATAAGTTTACAGTCCTAGGCTGCACAGGGGAGGCGTAGCTAGTTGGTGCAGTAGATAGAGCACTGGGCTTTGGATTCAGGAAGGACTCATCTTCCTGAGTTCAAATCTGGCCTTAGATACTTACTAGCTGTGCGATCCTGGGCAAGTCACTTGACCCTGTTTGCCTCAGTTTCCTCATCTATAAAGTAAACTGGAGAAGAAAATAGAAAACCACTCCAGCATCTTTGCCATGAAAACCCCCCCAGAAGGGGGTCGTAGCCAGACACAACTGAACAATAAGAAAGGCTGCACATGTATTACTCTAACATTTAGCTGATCTTCCACTCGTTGCACCCCTGGGCTTTTGGCATTTTTGCTATTCATTTGAGACCCTGAGCCAGAACAACAAGAAGAAAAAAAACACCAGAAAATGGCAGGAATAACAATACAAACCAGTCCACTCAAATTGGCAGAAGTGCTAGTCAAAGATTTGGTGAGGGGAATAATGACAAAAAAGAGATTTTAGCATTTTCTGTGGATTTTGAATATCCTTTTTATTACAATTCCTCTTACTTGTATTGATAATTTCCTTTACCATGGATGGAAGTCTGAAGTCCAGGAAAGTAGTGTGGGAGGGGGGGTGCTCTTTGGAGCCTAGCCACAAGGGTGAAATGAGTTGGACAATGATCCTCAGTTAATTTTTCTTTATATCTTGCTCACTTCTGTCTGCTAAATAAATTAAACATTGTGCTGCCTCTCCTAAAATGGCAATAGAGAATCTATTGGCCAAGGAATGAGAAGGGGGATATCTGGAGATCAATGATAAGGCAGGATGAAGTAGGTAGAGCTCATGAAATTCATATCTCACTTCTCACTCATCAAAAATAGGCAGCTTACCACAGAAACTGGCCACAAGGGTCACTCATGAGGACTATCAATACTACTTCTTGAAAGTATGGAACAGAAAGATTATTTTGAATGACCCGCAGAGTCTGTACTATGTCTAGGTTTCTGCCAATATCAGGTAAGACTGATAAATGCAACAAGTGGTCTCCGTTGTAGTGCAGAAATTGCAAGGCCTGGAACACATCTACTTTTCGGCTCGTCAGTGGAATGAAGTGTTTCTTGAAAGAATGGAAGTGCTTCAAGGAGGTAACAAAAAAGAAAATGATAGGAATAGATAGAGAAAAATATTCTCTCCTGTGTTGGGAAGTTAGAGAAAGGAAGGACATGAAGAAGATATGCCACTGAACTTTTGTAGCTATATAATAAAATATGAGATTCTTTCTCTGGAGGAAGAAACCAGACCAGCTCTGAAGGAAATAGCTTCTTGTGTTTTAAGAAATGATGATATGGATCTGTCAGGTAAGGAGTCATCCAGTAAGAGGGAAGAAAAAAATGAGTAGTGGTGGCCAATGACTCCCTGTTGAGGATTTGAAGAGAGCTATTTGTTGACTTGATATGAACAACAGAAAGGTTTGTCAGGTTTCCAGGGTATTATCCTAGGTATCTAGAACATGATACAAAGCCTTGAAACATTTTTCATATGAAATGACCACTGCTCACTTTTGGAGATTCATATGAAGATTAATGATACATCAGAAGCAGCAAAATGATAGTAAATGTTTAACAACTAGCTTTCTGAAAAATCCACAGTATTAATTTTTTCCATCACCTTCTT
Source organism: Trichosurus vulpecula (assembly GCF_011100635.1). NCBI lineage: Eukaryota > Metazoa > Chordata > Mammalia > Diprotodontia > Phalangeridae > Trichosurus > Trichosurus vulpecula. Next base: position 434,025,163 of record NC_050573.1, on the reverse strand, counting down.
AAGTGTAGACAATCAGCAAAAACAATAAATCAGCAAAACAATTATAGCGTTTGCCAATTTACAAGACATAAAATGCTCACTCTGGAAATTTCACAATAGTATCTCATGAGCCAGTTCAATCCAGCTCCAGCACATCCTTGATTCAGAAGGAACCTATAAAATATGCTAAGGGCTATGAATTCCTGAGCAAAACCTTAAGACTTTGGGAAGGACAAGTAATGTGATCATTGCTACATCAAAGGTAGGAGATTCACGTGGGAAAAGAAGTTTAAGCTAAGAAGATAGTGTCTTTGAATTGAGTGTAGATTTACAGATCTTGGATCAAGATAAAAGAATGATGGTCTCTTGGTTAGGGCTAGAGTGTATCAAAACAGGGATGAGGGGGAAAAAACATTCGCTCACAGTATTACAAATTAGTAAAAAATAAACTTTAAACTGAAAAGGAAGGGAAGGAAAAGAAGCCCCCAGTTAGATCTGATAAACCTATTACCCTTTGGAGTAGCATATAGAGCAGAAGAACAAGAATGGAAGAAATGGGCAGTAATTCACAGGAGGAAATATTGAAGAGAGCCATTAATAAAACTCATACTAATCAACATAAAACAAGATAAATTAGGGATACTAATGTAAAAAATTTTATTGCATATCACTGAGAACTGGTAGGATGGGACTCATGACTAGAATGTGATACATCTGTTGGACCTCTCTACTTGTTAAAAACAGCAAACTGGAAAATGTAGAATTTCGTCTTTTGGAAGGGGAGGGAAGGGACAGGGGAATTTCTATTCTAGATTTCATTCTGAGCAATAAGGAGGGACTGGTTACTTAAACAAAAAAACCAACAGACTGAAGTCTAATTGAGCATTATTACCATAGAGTTTGTGAGAGAGAAAGAATCTAGGCATGGTAAGACATCCACCCTAGATTTTAGGGAGAATAAATTTCACTGGGTTCAAAAAAAGAATATGTAGGATATGATGGAAGTCAGGCCCAAGAGAGTTGGGCAGCTCTCAAGAATGAAGTGGCTAAGGACATAAGCAAAAGTGATTCTGATGAGAAGGAAAGGGAGAGGGGAGAATCCATATAAACTCATCATTTGTGTTTGGAACTTACACATATGCATGTGTGTGTGTGTTACATGCATATCATTTTATTAGAGTTTCCCAATAACACTTGTCCCATTTTATAGATAAGAAAACTGAAGACATGTTTATGCTCATTCAGAAGAAATTCAATTGGATGAGAAGATTGGAGAACATGTCAAATGAGGATCTATTGAAGGAATTAGAGATGTTAACCTGGAGAAGAGAAGACTCAAGGAGGACATATTGTCTTCAAGTATGTGAGTTTTCCTATTTTCTCTCAGAGGTAAAAACTTAGAGCAACTGGTCAAGTTTCAATGAGGCAGATTTGGGTTTGATGTCAAGAAAATAATTCTTGAGGATTAGAGTTATCAAAAAGTCAAATGGACTGTCTTAGGTTGTAGCAGGTTTCTCATCACTGAAAAATTTCAAGTAGAAGTTGAATTATGTTAGGGTTTAATAGAAGTTATTCTTGGTTAGGTATGAATAAAACTAGATGGCCCCAAATCCCTGAGGTCCTGATGATTCATCAATAAGTGACTACAATAATATCCAAATACTATTGTGAGAGGAGACACTAATTTGAAATAATTACTCACTGGGAATGCGAAATTCACAAAATTACCCTTAACTGGATTCATTATAGCACTGTGTACTCTTTGGCTGGTAGACCACATAATATGATAATAGGGTCAAGTTGACCCATGGAATGAGGAGACACATCTGCTTCATCAGTGTGCTGTTTTCCCCAGGCAGTATATTTGTTTCTGTCCAGTAGGGGCCTGTGGGAGAAGATGGATCTATTATTGTTTCTGCCAATCACATTACTTACATATGTGCATATAACAATTTCTCTTAGAGGGAAAAGAATGTGTTCAGCAGTATTCTTCTTTATCAGAAACATCAGCTCCCAAAATAAAAATATTGTATAAATAAAGAGAAGTATTCCAAGATTTCTACTGGGAAGGCCATGGTTGTAACTAGAGAATGCCATTACAGCATCACAAAATTGCAGATTCTCAAAGTTGAAAGGACGTCAAGGGTCATCTAGTCCAACCCATCAATGAAAAAAGAAATCCCTCTACCACATCCCAGACAAGTGGTCATCTATCCTTTGCTTGACGACATCAAATTAGAAGGATCCCACTACTTCCTGATACAACCCATTTCATTTTTAAATAGCTCTAATTGTTAAGAAGTTTATTCACGTCTAGGCTAAATTTACCTCTTAAACAAACATCTGTTATTCCTAGTTTTGCCTTCTTGGTTCAAGCAGAACTCTCTTCCAGGTGACCAACTTGAGGACAGTCTTCATGTGCCCATTAAGTCTTCTCTTCTCTGGGATAACCAATCCAATTTCCTCTAATTCTCATATGTTAAACAAAATAGCAAATAAGTCATAAAACATAAAAAGTGTACATCTTGGAGACTTTGAGTAGAGTGAGAAACAAGATGAAGTTGGGGATAGATGAGGGGGCCTAAGTCATTCTCAGGAAGAGAAGGGAAGGGAATAGATTTGAGTAATGTCTAAAGAAGAAGAGGTCCTTCTGGAAAGACCTATACTTTCTCTTGGCCCCAGAACATGGCTCTTCCATTCCCAGCAGCTGAAGTTCAACTTTCTTCCTACTTTGACTTCCAAATAGAAGCAACTCATAAAGGGGAAATTGGGGATATAGAAGACAGATGATTGCTATCAGATTGTTTCTTGTTTTGTCAGAAAGGAAAGGATTTAAAAGCAGGAAGGCACTAAGAGTTTGAATGGTTGGGATAGAGAGAGGGACTGAATAAAGTCAACAAGCATTTATTGAGCACCTACTATGTGCCAGGTGCTGTACTAAGCACTAGGGATAAAAAGAAAGGCAAAAATAGTCCCTCTCCTTAAGGAACTCACACTCTAACTGGGGAGATATTATGAAAGCAATATACGTACAAAGTGTATGCAATTTTTTATAGGAAGAACTGTATGTAGATAATCTCAAAGGGAAGGCATTAACATTAAGGGATATCAGGAAAGGACTCTTACAGAGGTGATATTTGAAGTAACTTGAAAGAAGCTAGTTGAACATCCAGGAGGTGGAAGATGAGGAGGGAGAATATTTCAGGCATGGGGGACAGCCAGTGAAAAAGCAGGGAGCTGGAAGATGGAGTGTTGTGCTTGAGCAAAGAGGCCAGTATCTAGGAAAGGGGAAACTGGAAACACCGGATGTAAACTTTGCCACCGATAATTCCTGCTAAGATCAGTTCTGTATATGTAGACAACAAGAATGCATGGAACATTCTGGTCAAGCACTATTATTCTCATGCTCAGCATAATGGAAAATAGCCCTAGTGAATGGTATGACTTGCACTAACATGGCTCTTTGTGACCTATGGAAAAACTTGAAATGTGTTCCTCCAGGTGCCATTGCACAAGGATCGATGAGAGAGGGAGATGCCAATGTTGACCCAGCCAGTTTTCAGCACACACCTCATCCTATTTTGTTTTCTTCCCTCCCTCCCCCACCATCTTTAAAAATTATGAACTTAACAAATATCTGAAGTGAGTACTTCCAGATGCAGCCCTAGAATAGGAAGGGAGGGATGTCTATGAAACTGTGAGTCTCCATTATATATAAATTGGTTTTCTCTTTAAGCATATAATACATTCAGTATGTTACTTTCAAAGATGTCCTGTTTGTCTGCAATCCTCTTTGACCTTCCTTCTGTCTTTTCTGTGTATCTCAAAAATATGTTGACTCATTCTAGTTAGAAAATACAGCTAATCCGGAAGAAGAATTTCCAGATAAGGAGAGGGCCAGAGAAACGTACCATATGAGAAAGTTGAAGGGACTAATGTAAACATACCAGTGATGACTTGAAGAGGTAGCATTGCTATAGACTTTAACACCTGGCTATAAGAGAACATATGTAAGTAAATATTTCTTCTTGCTAACCTTTAAAATGGTCGTATATTTTTGTGCTCAACAATGCAGATACCTGTACACGAGAACTATATTTTTAAAGGCACAATACATGGTTGGTATATAGCTATCTAAATGAAAGAGAACTTGTTAAAATAGAAGGACCTCACAAGATGTTTCAAGAAGTTACTCAAATGAGTTGAAGCATGTCAGCTCTCACCTTTTATTTCACATTCTGATTCTCCAGGTATTCACAGCTAAACTACCTAATAGGATGCTGTGCTGAACTGCTTTGTTGGCTGCTGGGTAAAGTGCAAGTTCTTTCTAATCCTAGCATTTGATACACTCCATTCTCACTCCTACCTAGCTTTTCAATCTGATTCCTCCCAATATCCAATATAGAAGTGTTTCCCTTAGACCAAATGGACAACTTGTTAGCCTCTGACTAAACTTTGTGCTCATCCTATGATCATGGCATTCCCCATTTTGCAATGCCCTCCCCTGCTTCTCTATCTAACTCCAACCTACCCTTCAAGGTATGGCCTTCATCCTCTCTCTTCCATGAGGCTTCCTGACTACACTGGTGTCTACTTTCATTACACTTGTTACAGGTTCTGGTGCATGATAAGATCATCTAAAATGGAGACTCTCATGTGGGAGATAGTAGGACCTGCTTCTGGTAGAAGACATTCTGCATTTCTTTACCACACGGGGTGAGAGCAGTCTCTTTCCCTTGGCTGTGTAGTGGTAGTAGGTAGAGTCTTCAAGTCAAATAGACTGGAATAGTCTTGCTCTCTTTTCAGCTTTGTCTAGGGCTGAAGGTATCATTCATGGGCACCATGCAATTTGCTGGATATGTGTGTGTGTGGTGGGGAGATTCCACTTTCCTTCACTGACACACTTTTGGGCTTTGTGGCCCCAAGAAATAGGCTTGGGGTTTTGGTCTGTTTCCTTTTTAACCCTTTTCAGTTCTGGAAGCTGTAAATAGAGTCTTTAAACCCTAGAGCTAAAGTGCTGATGACCTTAGAGTCATGATTCCATGCTGGATGTTGCTGGTGGCCTAGCAGGGAAGCTCTGAGAAGCTAAGGTGCCAGGATACAAGCCCAAGGGGGCTTTGCTGTTCTTTAGTTGTTTTCAGTAGTGTTCCAGTCTTTGTGACCACAGCTGGGGTTTTCTTGGCAAAGATACTGGAGAGGTTTGCCATTTCCTTCTCCAGCTCATTTGACAGGAGGAAACTGAGACAAATAGAGCTAAGTGATTTGCCCAAGGTTACATAGCCAGTAAATGTCTGAGGCTAGATTTGAACTCAGGTCTTCCTAACTCCAGGCCTGGTACTCTATTCGCTGAGACATCTAGCTGCCCCAAGGGGGCTTTAGACTTAGAAATTGGTAAGATTATGACATTAAACTAAATAGAAATTTAACTATAGAAATTAAAGTAAGCTATGAACCTGATCTCCTTCCCTTCCAAGAGACTGAAGAAGTAAAGGGGGGAAATTATGCCCTGCCCCAGGTGTTGGGGGTGATATTTTTTTGATTATTCTTGCTATACTTTTGAAGTCAGTATTACTTTATATAAGCTAATCTGTCAAATGGTTAAATGGAACCAAGTTGCTGAATAACCTTAAAGTGGTAGAACATAATTGATGGGAGCTTGGGTAATGGCAGGGACAAGATACCTCTAACCTCAAGAGTTCTGGGGCACCCTGGAGGAGGAGTTGGAATCTAAAACACCCGTACTTCAGGTAGTGGGCTCCAGAATAATTACTATTACATATTACTGTCCTCTACCACACATTTATACATTCAGTACATAATGCTTTGTGATCATTCTGACACTCTTGTCTTTGTTCCTACTTAACTGTATCATTGATATTAATTTTTATGTATATAATACCTTGGCAAACCAAGCAGCTTGGAAGCTACTTGAGGGCAGGTACTACTCTACATTTTCCACACCATTTAACATACTGCCTTGTGTCTTCATAGCACCTATTCATGTTCAACTTATCTGGCTGATACTTGCTCACTTCTCACGAGCTGAAGTCAGATTTCAGATTTAGATATTTATTGAAAGATATTCTCTATAGAAAGGGGTGTCCTACTTTAGTAACCTCTTTGAGGGTGCTGAGCAAAGGGAAACTGTGGCAGCCATTATTGAAAACAAGAAGACTGTTTCCCTACTAGGGAGTTCAAGGATCTTCCTAGTGAGAAATACAGATCATTGAAGCTAAGATTTATCAATATTAATAAGACAAATCCTAAAGGACTTTATTTCTTCAGCACTGAAAAAGGAAAGAATTGATAGGAATGGTTTGCTGAATCCTAAATTTGAAGTCATTTGTCTAAATTCAAGTAGTAGTATATTCATCTCATACATGACTCAGATAGGTAGAGTGATATCAAAAAACTATGAAAAAAAGAGTAAATGGCTTGGTAAAAGAAAACAATTGCTTAAAAAGTAGAATTGGCCAAATGGAAGAGCAGATACAAAAATCCACTGAAGAAAACAACTCCTTAAAAAGTACAACTGACCAAATAGAAAAGAAAGTACAAAAGCTAATTGAGGAAAACAAGTCCTTAAAAGCTAGAATTGGGCAAGTGGAAGCTAATGACTCTAGGAGATATCAACAATCAATCAAACAAATTCAAAAGAATGAAAAAAAATAGAAGAAAAAGTGAAATTCCTCATAGGAAAAACAACTGGCCTGGAAAACAGATCCAGGAGCAACAACGTCATCATCATTGGACTGCCTGAAAGCCATAACCAAAAGGGGTACCTGGACTGCATCTTTAAGAAATTATCAAGGAAACTACGCTGATGTCCTGAAGCCAGAGGGCAAAACAGGCAATGAAAGAATCCACTGATCACCTCAGGAAAGAGATCCCAAAATAAAAACCACAAGGAACATTATAGCCAAATTTCAGAACCGTCAGATCAAGGTAAAAATACTGCAAGTGGCTAGAAAAAAACCAGTTCAAATACTGGAGAGCCATAACCAGGATTACACAGGAATTAGCAGCTGCAACATTAAGAGATTGGAGGTCATAAAGCATGATATTCCAGAAAACAAAGATCTAGAGCTACAACCAAGAATTATTTACCTGGCAAAATTAAGCATAATGCATCCAGGGGGAAAATTTCAAACTTTCATAAGGAGAAGAGCAGAATTAAACCAAAAATTTGATCTCCAACATCAAGACCCAAGAGAAGCATAAACAGGTAAAAAGGGAAAAGAAAACATAAGGGATTTAATAGAGCTAAACTGTTTTCATCCCTATATGGGAAGATACTTGTAATTCTTAAAAATTGTATTACTAATAGTACAGCTAGAAGGAATATAGGTAAACAGAGAGTATGGGTATAAGGTGAATTAGAGGGACATAAGAAACTTAAGGGATGAAAAAGAGGAGTATACTGGGTGCAGAAGGAAGGGAGAGGTAGAATGGGGTAAATTATTTCGCACGAAGAGGTGCAAAAGACCTATTATAGTGGAGGGGAAGATGGGAGGGTGGGTGGTTGGGTTAGGTATCTGCAGTTGGATTTGAAGGGCTTCCTGAGTGGGAAAGTAGAGTGTTTCTACTTTTCCTCAAGGCTACACTAAAGCATGTGGAGGTCTAGCCACTGGAGGTTTTCTATTTGCTTAGGGACCAGACTTGGCAGCTACCTGTTTCCTGGAGCTACACTGAAGCATGTGGTGGTGGCCAGAGCTGGAGTCTGCCCATTCCCCTGACTATGCTGAGGTATGTGTGTGTGGGGGGTGGTCCTGGTGTTGGTGTTTGCCTACTCCACCTCACTGGGGCTCAGGATCTACTGCTGGTTTGCCAAGGTAGGGCTTGCTGCTGGCTTTCTGGGAGGCTTCCTGTGCTGGACTACACTCCCCTTTTACCTGAGTGGGACAGATCTTCCTGCTGATCTTCCAAGTTTCTTGGGCTCAGAGACTGTTTCACCATCTTTTTGATGGTTCTGCTGTTCTAGCATTTGTTTTGGCGTGCTATTTTATGGTTCTGTGGGGATTAATATGGGAGAGTTATGGTGATTTGTTGCTTACTCCACCATCTTGCCTCCCAGAAGACCCAGCAATTTTTACTTGTTAATTGAAAAAGAAATTAAAAGGAACAAAATCGGAAAAACAAAAGCAAAAAACTTAGAGGTGAAATAGACACTAGAGATCTACTTGTCCAGCTCTTTCATTTTATTGATAAGGTCACTAAAATAGAGAGAGGTTAAATTATTTTTTTAATTGTCATAGCATAGTCTAGTGGTGTAGATAGAACACAAACTCCATCCACTGCATGACCTAGCTGCCCTTCCTGCCACATAGTAGATGCTTAATAAAATGCTCATTTTCTTCTCCTTCTCTCCCATCTGACCCTACACAAGTAACCTCTCTCAGCCTCAATTTCCTCATCTGAAAAATGGGGGTAATAATACTTAAACCACTATACTCTAATGCTACATTACACTATACTATACTATACATACAGTACTCTATACATACATACGTACTATACCATACCATAACATACCATACCATACCATACCATACCATACCATACATACCATACCATAACATACCATACCATACCATACCATACCATATCATACCACACCATACTATGCTATATTATACCATATTATACTATTATCACTATATACTATAATAATACTACATAATAGGCTTCATAAGGATGTCCTGAGGATCCAATGAGATAATATTTATAAAGTGCTTTCTTTGAAGACCTTAAAGAGCTTGCAAATGCCAGATATTTCTAAAAGTGTATTATACACAATGTTGTGCCCGGCACTGTACAAAATGAGACATACAAAACATTTTTTCTTCCATGATCCCTTTTCCTCTGCAACAACAACCACCACCACAAAAATAACAACAAAAATCTAGAAATGATTTTCTGAGGTTACCCTGAGAATCAGCTTCCATCCCCTGAAACTCCTTGGCAGTTTTGGGGGAGGACTGTTCAGCAACCTAACTCTGCTGGTGTGTTACAGCTGTATCCCTGTCTCCAAGATGGAAGCCCTGAATGACACATTAGATGATGCAAGCCTAAATCTTTAGCAGAAAAGCAAATGATTGCAAAAGAAGAGCAAATGGTCTGGAGTTTCCCCACTGTAGCTAAATGATTTTCAACTAGGACCACAAAAAGCCATTAGTATGATATTTGTGATGTCTTTTCATTGTGAGGCCATTTGTCAGGCCCACTATCGAGACCTGTTCTTATGGTACTTACAGATGTGTGTGTGTGTGTGTGTGTGTATGTTTATGATTCAAACATCAAGCAATGAGGAAATGTCTTTTTATCCCTCTGTTCCTTTTTGACAGTCTCTATGCCTTTAAAATACCTCTCTGGTGAACAGATGATTCCATTGCAATATGATAATCACTAGTAACATGGGGTAGCTGGGATGTCTCGCTTCTCGACTCTTTGCAGTGCCATAATTTAAAGGTTCTAGGTCACTCTCAAATGCTGCTTTGCTTTACACCACTAAAGCAAATGATTTTTACAAAATAAGATCTTTGGGCTTCAGATCAATAAAAAAAATTGGGTGAAAGTACATATTAGTTTTCCGATGGACACCGGGCAACCAAATCCCTATATTTAATACTAAATTGCCGATTTGGAATTCATTGGTGGGAAGGGCGGGGGAGGAGAGGAGGGTTGATGGTTAGTCATACTAGTGATTGAATCTAAAAGCGAGAGCCCTCTGTAAAATGTACCCATCATTAGTCCTCTTCTTTCACTGCCAGATCTGACATTGATGCCCATCTGGATATTTTCAAAGTGAATGATCTCCGAGCCAGTTGGACTTGGCATTTGGGCATATAATTCCACCTGCAGATGGTGCCGCATTTTTCACTATGAGGGATAGCAGCAAGAACTTGAAAGCCTTTGCATGAGATGCCCAGCTGAGAGCCTCCTCCGGAGCCCTGCATTTGCACGTGTAAGTCATTAAGTTTCATTGCCCAGCCCTCTGCTCAAAATCCCTTTGTTCTCTGTTTCCTACAAATCAAATTAGTGGGGGATACAGTTAATTGTAAAATTATTTGGAAAATGTTTGGGTTTTCCAAAAGGTCCTTTGTATCAAAGTTCCACCAAGTTTAAAAGAAAACCACAAGACCCCACAACCCAGGAAAGAAAAATTCTGCAAACCAAGGACAAATTAAGTATTTAAAACACACTACAGAATTCCTTAAATAAACCTGAACATGCTCATCATAAACATACCTATCCCACATTGGTGCGGAGGACTCCACAGAGAGTAGGGCAGGAAGTCATCAGTGCTGCTATCTGAAGAAAAGCTTGGCTTTCTGGAACAATTGGTCTACATCAAAGTCCAACAGAAGCTGCCGAAAGCAAACTTTTCTTTTGTATAAGCTTGTCTGGCAGCATTCTCAAGACATGAATCTCTCCTCATTTAAGGGACAGCTATTTGGAATTCTTAAGGGGCTTTGGCAGAATGGGACCCACAGTTACATCTGGCTCCCAAACTTCCAAAGAAGAGATAGAAGCCCACTAGGTAAGGCCCAAGGATATGTGAAGTTCTTCTATTTACCCTGCTTGCACGTTTGGGCCATAGTCTGAAGGGGAAGCACCTACCGTATGCCTGGAACTTTACAAATATTCTCTTTTGAACCTCACAACAACCCTGGGAGACAGCTGCTATTATCATCCCCATTTTGTAGTTGTGGAAACTGAGGCAAATAGAGGTTAAATGACTTTCAAGGTTACAGAGCTAGTAAATGTCTGGAGCTGAATTTGAGCTCAGATCTTCCTAATTCCTGCCTCAGGGCTCTGTCCACTGTTCCACTTAGTGCCTCTGACAAAGGAGCCTCATTGTGGCTGTCTTAGAAAATATCACTTCCTGTGTGAGAGGCTGACATGTAATGAGTAAAGTGCTCTGCTCCCTTTCTAGCATCTTTACCAATTTCAAACCATTGGGTAGGTTGACTAGGTCTCCCCTAGTCTTAAAAAGCCTTCCCTTGAGCCTCCATGTTTCGAAATTCATCTCCTATATCTCTCCTCCCTTTCACTGCTAAACCTGGAGAAGGGGCAGACTATACTCATTGCCTCATTACCAACTCACTTCTCCTTAACTGGTGAACAAAGCAAAGACACTGGAGTGGCTTGTCATTTCCTTCTCCAGCTTATTTTACAGATGAGGGAACTGAGGCACACAGGGTTAAGTGACTTGCTCGGGGTCACACAGCTAAGCTCTAGGCCCAGCAATCTGTCCACTGAGCCACCAATCTGCCCCTTATGCCGATAGTTAAGATTCCATAATCTGGCTCCAACATTTCTTTCCAGCTTTCTATTTGCTTCTCACACATGGGCTTAACCACGCAAACTGCACTAATACCTATTTATCTGAACTCAACAACCTATTTCCCTCTTCTTTCTATTTGTACAGATTATTTGTTTACCTTGAATGTTCTCCCTCCATTAAAAAAAAAAAAGTCTTGTCTTCCTTTCAGGCTTAGCTTAGGCGCCTCTGCGCCTCTTCCTTACCATACCTCCCACCTAAAGTATTCTCTTCCCCCTGGAGTGTTTCTGCAGCATTTTAAGTAGGGATTTAGCTATACCAGTTTTACCTACTATGTCAGCCTTTGTGTCCAAATCATGTATCCATTTATCCTGGTGTACTGTGTGAGATGTTGATTTACATTTGTTCTATGCCAGACTGCTTTCGAGTTTTCCCAAGAGTTTTGGTTGAATAATAAGTTCTTACCTTAATCACTGGGATCTTTGGGTTCATCAAATACTAGGTTAGTGGGCTCATTTGCCTCTACATTGTTCACTTGAGCTATAGATTAACCTCTTCATTTCTTGCCTAGTACCAAGTTATTTTGATGATTACAACTTTGTAATATAATTTGGGATTGGACATTGCTAGACCCCTTTCCTTTCTATTTTTCCCCCATTGATTCCCATGATATTCTTTGGTTTTTGTTCCTCCAGATACATTTTTTTAACTCTCTAAAATAATTCTTTGATATTTTGATTGATACAGGAGTCAATAAGTAAATTAATTTAGGAAACTTTGTTATTTTTATTATGTTGGTTTGGTCTACCTGTGAGCATCTAATATTTTTCCAATTCTTTTAGGTATGTTTTTATTTGTGTAAAGTGTTTTGTAATGGTGTTCACATAGGTCGCGTATGTCTCGGCAGGTAGACTCCCAAATATTTCATACTGTGGGTCGGTATTTCTAAGTGGTATTTCTCTTTCTAGCTCTTCCTGCTTGTGGTGCTAATCGTGATTAAAGATCTTCCCTGCCCATTTAATAGACCTCAGGTGGAGCTAGTTAAGGGAAGCTTGATTAGGGGAGGCTTGTTTGTAGGGAGGCCCACACCCTTTGCTGATTAGGTGTTAAGCTCCAGGCCCACACACTTTTACTAAGTAGGTGCGAAGCCCCAGAGCCCTAAACGGGGTGTATGTATGTGTATGTATATATATATATATATATATATATATATATATATATATATATATATATATATATATATGTATGTATGTATGTATGTGTGTGTATGTGTGTGTGTGTATCTACATATATATCTATATATCTATCTATATCTATATCTATATAGATATATCTATATATATATCTATATATAGATATACATCCTGAGGGTAGCCATTAAGCTCAGACTAGAGAACTGCAAGAAGAAAAAGAATATAAGGAAGAGAGAACTGTGAGAGGGGATGTAGAGCTGGAAGAGATGGAGAGACAGAGAGAGAGAGAACTAGAAGGACTCTGAGAACTGCAGGTGGAAAGGACGCAGGAAAGCAGACAGTTAGGATTCGTGAGTGAGTGTTTATGGGAAGGCCCTAGCAGAGCAGAGGGGAAGGCTACAAGATGGCTTGACTCCTTGCCGTGATATTGTGTTTTAATTTCTTTGCTGTTACATTGAAGTGGACTTACTGGTTTTGGGATGCAATTGTTGCTATGTTGAATTGGAATTATTGTTTTTGGGACTTAATCCTCTGGTGTTTGAGTAAATGTTTTCATTCTTCTGCTTTCTACATACTCTCTTACACTGTATGATTCCAAACTATACAGGCTTATTCACGGTCACCATCGATATCATGAATCTTGCCTTATTGATACACTGCTGGAATTTGTTGGTAATACACAGAAATACTGATGATTTGTGTGAGTTCATTTTGTATCCTGCAACTTTACTGAAGTGGTTAATTGTTTCTATTTTTTAAATAAGTTTCTCTATGTAAATCATCATATCATCTGCAAAATAAAAGCTTCCTCTTTTCCAATTTATTTCTTCAAACTTTTTTTCTTGTCTTATTGAAATAACTAACATTTCTAGTAATGTATTGAATGATAATGTTGTTAATGGACATTGGTAAGGGTATGAGTTTGGATTGAGTTTGGGTTTTTTCCTTTTCTTTTTGCCTTTGGGAGTTCATTTATAGCTTTTAAAATTTCTTTTTCTAAGATTTTTATTTGTGTTCTATTTATTTTCTGTTAATCTGGGCAATTTATATTTTTGTAAATACTTATCCATTTCTTTTAGATTATAATTTTTATTGGCATATGGTTGGGCAAAACAGCTCCTAATAATTGCTGTTATTTCCTCTTCTTTTTATTAATTCTTTTTTTTTCATTTTTCATATTAATACTTTGGTTTTCTTTTTTAAAATCAAGTTAGCTATAGCTAATGGCTTATCTATTTTATTTTCTAAAAAGCTCCTAGTTTTATTAATTTGTTCAATTTTTTTAACTTTTGATTTTATTCATCTTGCTTTTGGTTTTCAGAATTTCCATTTTGATAGTTAATGGAAGGTTTTTAATTTGTTGGCTTTCTATTTTTTTTTTAGTTGAATGCCTATCTATTGATCTGTTGTTTCTCTCTTTTATTGATATAAACTTATAGATAGACAATTTCCCCTATGTACTGCTTTGGCTTTATCTCACAAGTTTTGGTATGCTTTCTCATTGTTGTTATTATCTTTAATGAAATTGTAGGTTGTTTCTATGATCTGTTCTTTAACCCACCCATTCTTTTTGGGGGGAGGGGACGTAATTGGGGTTAAACAACTTGCCCAGGGTCATAGAGCTAGTAAGAACCTGAGGCTGAATTTGAACTCAAATCCTCCATATTTTAGTGCCAATGTTAGATTTACTGGCCATCTATCTGCTCCTGACCCAGTTATTCTTTAGGACTTTTTTAAATTTCCAATTCATTTTTAATCTTTGCTTCAAGAACCCTCTTATTGAATGTAATTTTTATTGCATTTTTCCCATTTTATCTCTCCCTTCCCCCTTCTCCCAATGCATCACTCTTTCTGACTCCTTTTTTTTAGAGATCATTCCAATATCAACTCACACCTATGTCCTTTGTATGTAAATTCCATTTAACTGCCCTAATGATAAAGTTCTTAGGAAGTACATGTATCATCTTCCTATGTAGAAAAGTAAATAGTTTGACTTTAATGAGTCTTTATGATTACTCTTTCATATATACCTTTTATGTTTCTCTTGAATCCTGTATTTGAATGTCAAAATATCTATTTAGCTCGACTTTTCATCAGGAATACTTTAAAGTCTTATATTTCATTAAATAGCCATTTCCTCCCAGAAGGATTATGCTCAATTTTTCTGGGTAGGTTATTCTTCGTTATAATTCTAGCTCCTTTCCCTTCTAAAACACTGTATTCCTAGCCTTCTGTTCCTTTAATATGGAAGCTGCTAAATCTTGTGTGATTTTGACTATGGCTCCACAATATTTGAATTGTTACTTTCTGGCTCCTTGAAATATTTTCTTTTTGATCTGAAATTCTGGAATTTGACTATAATATTCTTGGGAGTTTTCATTTTTGAATCTCCTTCAAAGGTTATTGGTAGATTTTTTCAATTTCTATTTTATGCTCTGGATCTAAGCTATCAGGGCTATTTTCCTTGATAATTTCTTAAAATACCATGTCTAGATTCTTTCTTTGATTGTGGCTTTCAGGTAGTCCAATAATTATTAAATTATCTCTCCTTGACCTATTTTACATGTCAGTGTTTTAATAAGATATTTCAATTTTCTTCTATTTTTCAAATTTTGACTTTGTTTTTGTTGTTTTTTTTTTATGCCTCATCAAATTACTAGCTTCCACTTGCCTAATTCTAATTTTTTTCTTTTTTTTTATTTTTTTTAATGCAATTTATTTATTTAACATATTTGGTTTTCAGCATTGATTTTCACAACAGTTTGGATTACAAATTTTCTCCCCATTTCTGCCCTCCCCCCCCACTCCAAGATGGCGTATATTCTGGTTGCCCTGTTCCCCAGTCAGCCCTCCCCTCTATCACCCCCCTCCCCTCTCATCCCCTTTTCCCTTCCTTTCTTGTAGGGCAAGATAAATTTCTACGCCCCGTTGCCTGTGTATCTTATTTTTTAGTTGCATACAAAAAGTTTTTTTGTTTTTGAACATCTGATTTTAAAACTTTGAGTTCCAAATTCCCTTCCCTCTTCCCTTCCCACCCACCCTCCCTAAGAAGTTGAGCAATTCAACCTAGGCCACATATGTATTATTATGTATGACCCTTCCACAATATTCATGTTGTGAAAGGCTAACTACATTTTGCTCCTTCCCAACCCATCCCGCTTTATTGAATTTTCTTCCTTGACCCTGTCCCCTTTCCAAAGTGTTTGTTTTGATTACCTCCACCCCCATCTGCCCTCCACTCCATCATCCCCCTGCCTTTTATTTTTTTTTTTATCTTCCTCCCTCTTCTTTCCTGTGGGGTAAGATACCCAACTGAGTATGTATGGTATTCCCCCTCAGGCCAAATCTGATGAGAGCAAGGTTCACTCATTCCCCCCTCACCTGCCCACTCCCCTCCTCTCCTAGAACTGCTTCCTCTTGCCACCTTTATGGGAGATAATCCACCCCATTCTATCTCTCCCTATCTCCCTCTCTCAGTAAGTTACTCTCTCATCCCTTAATTTCATTTTATTTCTTTTAGCTATCTTCCCTTCATCCTCAACTCACCCTGTGTTCTGCTCTCTCTCTTTTACATATATATATATACACATACATACATATACACATAGATACATGCATACATACACATTCACTTATATATATACATAAACATATATATGCATATATATATATGCATATTCCCTTCAACTACCCTAATACTGAGGTCTCATGAATCATACTCATCATCTTTCCATGTAGGAATGTAAACAAAACAGTTCAACTTTAGTAAGACCCTTGCAATTTCCGTTTCATGATTACCTTTTCATGCTTCTCTTGATTCTTGTGTTTGGAAGTCAAATTTTCTATTCAGTTCTGGTCTTTTCACTGAGAAAGCTTGAAAGTCCTCCATTTTATTGAAAGTCCATATTTTGCCTTGGAACATGATACTTAGTTTTGCTGGGTAGGTGATTCTAGGTTTTAATCCTAGCTCCATTGACCTCCGGAATATCGCATTCCAAGCCCTTCGATCTTTTAATGTAGAAGCTGCCAGGTCTTGGGTTATTCTGATTGGGTTTCCACAATATTCAAATTGTTTCTTTCTGGCTGCTTGCAGTATTTTCTCCTTGATTTGGGAGCTCTGGAATTTGGCAACAATATTCCTAGGAGATTTCTTTTTGGGATCTATTTGCGGAGGCGATCGATGGATTCTTTCAATTTCTATTTTGCCCTGTGGCTCTAGAATATCAGGGCAGTTCTCCTTGATAATTTCCTGAAAGATGGTATCTAGGCTCTTTTTTTGATCATGGCTTTCAGGTAGTCCAATAATTTTTAAATTATCTCTCCTGGATCTATTTTCCAGGTCAGTGGTTTTTCCAAGGAGATATTTCACATTGTCTTCCATTTTTTCATTCCTCTGGTTCTGTTTTATAATATCCTGATTTCTCATAAAGTCACTAGCTTCCACTTGCTCCAATCTAATTTTTAAAGTAGTATTTTCTTCAGTGGTCTTTTGGACCTCCTTTTCCATTTGGCTAATTCTGCCTTTCAAGGAATTCTTCTCCTCATTGGCTTTTTGGAGCTCTTTTGTCATTTGAGTTAGTCTATTTTGTAAGGTGTTGTTTTCTTCAGTGTATTTTTCAGTATTTTTTTGGGTCTCCTTTAGCAAGTCATTGACTTGTTTTTCATGGTTTTCTCGCATCCTTCTTATTTCTCTTCCCAATTTTTCCTCTACTTCTCTAACTTGCTTTTCCAAATCCTTTTTGAGTTCTTCTATGGTCTGGGGCCAGTTCATGTTTTTCTTGGAGGCTTTGGTTGTAGGCTCTATGACTTTGCTGTCTTCTTTAGGCTGTATGTTTTGGTCTTCTTTGTCACCAAAGAAAGAATCCAAAGTCTGAGACTGAATCTGGGCGCGTTTTCGCGTCCTGGCCATATTCCCAACCAACTAACTTGACCCTTGAGTTTTTCAGTGGGGTATGACTGCTTGTAGATTACAGAGTTCTATGTTCTACGTTTGGGGGGGAGGTGCCAGCTCTGTCAGAGCCGCACTCCTCCTTCCCCAAGGACCCCCAGTCCAGACTGGGCTCAGATCTTCGGCAGGCTGTGCACCCCTGCTGTGATCCGCCACTTAATTCCCCCGAGCAGGTGGGCCTGGAGCCGGAAGTAACAACAGCTGTAGCTGCCCCACCTCCGCTGCCCCCGGGGCTGGAAGCCGAACTGCGAACTCCTTCCACTCCAGCAGCTTTTCCCACTAACCTTCTCCGCAGTCTTTGGTGTTTGTGGGTCGAGGGGTCTGGTATCTGCTCACGTATTCAGGGCGCTAGGGCCCCCTCCGCCCGGCTTCTGGACGGGATCGTCCACACCGCTCAGGCTGGGCTCTGCTCCACTCCGTTCCCAGCTCCCAGCTCCCAGCTCCCAGCTCCGTGTGGAATAGAGCTCACCCAGAGACCATCCAGGCTGTCCTGGGCTGGAGCCCTGCTTCCCTCTGCTGTTCTGTGGGTTCTGCCGTTCTAGAATTGGTTCAGAGCCATTTTTATAGGTTTTTGGAGGGACTCGGGTACGAAGCTCACTCTAGTCCGTGCTTACCAGCCGCCATCTTGGCTCCCCTAATTCTAATTTTTAAGGAATTATTTTCTTCAGTGAACTTTTGTGCCTCCTTTTCCATTCAGACAATTCATCTTTTTAAGGAATTTTTCTCTTCAGTGGATTTCTGTACTTTTTTTACCACTTGACCAATTCTGTTTTCTAAGGTATTATTTTCTTCAATTTTTTGTGCTTTTTTTTAAACCAAGCTGTTAATTCTCTTTTCATAAATTCCTTGCAACACTCTCATTTCTTTTTCCAGTTTTTCCTCTACCACTCTTATTGCTTTATTTTTCTCTTCTGAGAATTCTTGCTGGGTTTAGGTCCAATTAGCATTTTTCTTTGAAGCTTTTTTTGCAGCTGTTTTCATATTGTTGTCTTCTTTTGGGTTTATGTCTTGATTTTCCCTGCCACCTTAGTAGCTTTTTATGATCAAATTATTTTAATCACTGCTCATTTTCTGCTCTATTTCTTGACCTTGAACTTTCTGTTAATATCAGGGTCTGCTCACCTTGGGTTGGGGAGGCACTGTCAGAAATTTCAGTCTTTTTTGTGCTGCTGTTTTCAGAGCTAGTTCTGGGAATTTACAAGTTTTTGTTGCTTCCAAGGTGTTATGATCCTCTCATGGTTTGTGCTCTGGTCTTTAACCAAAAAGGGCCTCTGGTCTCCTGCAGCCACCAGTGCTGGCTATCTCTTTGCTTTTGAACTGTAACCAGGGCCCTTGATCCCTTATGACCAACCCCCCAACACTCCTCTCCACTCTGGAACTGTGACCTAGAATGGTATGGGCAATACAGTTGCCAATCAGTGCCAGCTGTACCCAGTGCCCACAAACAGTCTCCTGTAATCCCTCTCTGACCAATTGTCCAACTCCCTTAGCTGTCTCTGGGCTGAGATCTCCTGAAACTGCTGCAGCTGTTGCTGTGCCACTGTTGCTGCCCCACCTTGGGCAAGCTCTGGACAGACTTCCACCTCAGGGTCACTGACTTCTCCTGTCAACCTCTTAAGTGTTCTGAGGCCAAAAAAAATGTTTCACCCCAACTTTTTGTTGGCTTTGTTGCTCTTAAATTTTATTTGAAGCATTATTTTAAAGTTGTTTAGAGGAGAATGTTGGCAGAGTTAAGCTGGGTACCTGCCCCCCATCTGCATCTTGGCTCTATCATATATTTCTTCTTTTGTGCATTTATCTGAGGTGCTTATGCCCTGACACAGGGTCAGTTTGTGAAGATGCCATGCACAGCTGAGAAATAGGCATATGACTTTCTATTCTCATTTAATTTTCTTCAGAGGTCTGTCATATCTAAACTTCCTAAAATCCTCTTAATCTCCTTAACTTCTTTCTTGCTTATTTTACAGTTAGATTTACCTAGGTCTGACAGGAATAAATGGAGATACTTCATTATTATAATTTTAGTGTCCATTTCCTCCTGTAGCTCATTTAACTTCCTTTAAAAATTTAGATGTGATGCCACTTGGTGCATATATGTTTATTATTGAGTGTTGATGTTAATTCATTGTCTATGGTACCTTTTAGTAAAATGTAGTTTCCTTGTTTATATCTTTCACTTAGGTCTATTTTTGCTTTTGCTTTGTCTGTGATTATAACTGTTACCCCAGCCTTTTTCTAACTTCTGTTGAAGTATAATAGACTGCTACAGCCCCTTATTTTAACTCTGTGTGTATTTTCCTAGTTCAAGTTGTTTCTTGTAAACAACATATTGTTAGATTCTGGTTTCTAATACATTCTGCTATCCTCTTCCATTTTGAGAATGAGTTCATCCTATTCACATACACAATTATGATTGTTAATTGTGTATTTCCTTCCATTTTATTCTCTTATACATTCTTTCTTTCCCCCATCTGTCCTTTAAAATTCTGTTTTGCTTCTGACTACTGCCTCCTTTAATCTACCCTTCCTCTTATCATGATCATCCCCCACCACCTCCTTTCAAACTCTTTCCCTACTATTTCTTTGTTGGGTAAAATGCATTTCTGTGCCCAAACATGCATGTATGTATTCTTCCTCTTTTAACCAATTCAGATGAGAGTGATGTTTATGTGTCGTATTGCTTCCCCACCCCAATTGTCCCCTTCATTATATAAAATCCCCTTTACGTACCCCATTTACGTAAGATTAATTTTATTTTTTCTTAGCTTTTCCAATCAGAATTTGGACTGATACGTTTTCTAGATCATCTTGGAGAAGGAATAGTGACAAGTTAGACTTATTGTTTCCTCTCACTCCACCATCTGGACTCTGTTTCCATGGGTTAATTTCTCCTGACATGCAAACTTTCTGCCTCTTGGTCGGACTTTTGCAGTTCTGTGGAATCCATTGCATATGTTGGACAGTCCATTCTCTGCCATCTTTATGGCATTTATGACATGCCTAGTGTCTCTTTACATTATAAGTCCTCACACTTTAGTATTTGTATCAGTTTAACCTTTTCTAAAACTCTTCCCTTTGTCATGTGATGACACAGGAAGATCACTGACACTGTTCTCTTCATGGAAAGCATCTGACGCTCGTCATCATTCATTATAAACTACCAGAATCAAAAGTAGGGGGTTGGCAGCAGAATTTTCACCCAAGGTGCTGGAATTTAGAGGGTGATAATAGCACTTTTACACCTGTAGTGTAGAAACAACTGAGTTTAGTACCTAGTGAGTAAGAATAACTAATCAAAACAAGAAGTTTCCACATGACTTGCTTTTTCTTTTTCACTCCAGGTAAGCTCCTGTTCAGTACATCCAACTGTGCTTTCTCCTATCCTCACCTACCCTATAGTAGGCTCCTCTATAGTAGCCTCCCTTGATATAACCTCATCATTTATCAGTCTCCAAAATCCAGTTCACCCTGAAGCTCATAGATTGGACCACAATAGGCTCCTGCCCAAGCTCCACTTAATGGCTGTATTTTGAGCTCCCCTGCCTTAAAGCGAATGTCAATGACAACTGTTTCTCTTTGGAACAGCAACCCTGAGGGTCTTCCCCTCCCAGCTTGATTTTTTTTTACCTTTTTTTTTCTAATTAAAGGGACCATCCCTTGACTCGTTTCTTAAAGGGGCTTATTCCCTGAATGGGCATTACTTTACTCTAAGTGAGTATATGAAAAGGCCTTAGCCTAAAAGGGCCAGGGTCTTCCATTGCATCCCAGGTCATCTCCAGTTATTCTGCTGAATATCTGGCCACTGGACCCAGATGGCTCTGGAGGAGAAAGTGAGACAGGTGACCTTGCACAGCCCTCACTCAAATCAAAGTCAACTGATGTCATGGTCCTCTTTGAAAATGAAGGACAAACCCAAGCCCATGGAAGCCAGCGACACAGGGTTTCTACCTTCACCCTACAGGGCAATGGCCTGGTACTTACCTACTGACAGTTGAATTGCTTCAGGCACCAACACTGGTAGTTATACCTCTGTAAACCAGAATTCTGATGCGTAGATAATTGTGTGGCTAATTTCTGTGCTGACCTTCAGGGATATCTCATCAGTTAGGGTTCTATGGATGGGGCTGAAACTAATATACACACATGGGGCCCCTCCCCGGTCCATCAACTAAACATTTTGTCATGCAGCCAAAGGTGTCAGTAAAGGCAAATGCATTTAAATATCTTCTCCATCTGCAAGACATCTATGTATCTATGCCCTTGAGGCAGTGTTCATCATGTATCCACATTTGTTTTTATCAAGGTTCACTTCTAATCCAATTGGCTCAGGTACCTTTAGGGACTATTGTAGCTTTCTATACTGTAACTTTGGCACAGCATGAGCAAGGAAAACATCCACAAAAATCAAATAGGTGGGGTTTACAGGAGACCTCGATTCCACTTTTTCAATCGACATGTCAACACTTCTAGAAGTTGGAGGAGATTCTACTCTCTTGCCAAATTCCTTAGTAGATGTTGATCTGGAGCAATTCTGAGAAGAGCTTAATTTTAATTCTCCCTCTCTTGTTCACTTCCTCAAAGACGTCAACCTACATTGGATTTACTTTACTGTCAGGTACAAACTACTGTTATTCCTCCCACTGTGGAGGGGAGGGGGACAAGAGTCCAGAGACAACTAGGAGTGCACAATCAACAGAGCACTAGACTTGCAATCGAGAAGACCTGAAGTCAAATCTCGGTTCAAATATTTATTCACTATATGATGACAATAGCACTTGCTTTTCAGATCTGTTGTGAGGATCAAATGAGATATTGTTTGTTGAGTTTTGCAAACCTTAAAGCATCCTATAAATGCCAGCTACAATTATTATTATTATGACCTTTAGACCTAAATTTAGAACCAAGCCTAATTATCCCTTCTCTGCATTAGGCCCCATTGGAGTAGCACAATAGATGAAACCACGGATTTGGGAGGAATTGGTTGGGAGTCCTGTCTCTTTCACTTCCTGTCTCATGAGCAGGGGAAAGGGACCCAAGGGCAAGCTTCAGCAACGGAAAAGCCTGTAGCCACCATTTTCCTCTAGTATTTTTCTATAGTCTTGAGCCCTTCAGTTCTAGTTTCCAGTGATTGGAGTATGCACCACATTCCTCTCACTGTCTGCGTCCTCAGCCTTAACTGATTACTTCTTCTTAGCTGTGTTATTTCATCACCTATACTTGCACACCCCTCTTTCCCCTCAGTGGGCAGCTGAGGGGTCAAGGCTCCAGGAGGGAATTATGGAAGTATTGAAAGGCATCAAGGAGGACCTTTTGAGGCTAGATAGTATGATCTGTAGTGAAGCACAGAATAGTTTCATGAATTCCACTTTGGTTGAGTTTGGAAATACCAGGAGGCATCAGTATGGAAAGACTACTTTTTAAAAAAGATAGACAAGGGGCTGATTTATGTGTTTAAGTGAAATGGAAGAAGCAAGAAAACTTGATAGGTCAAGTTCATGGACAAATGAAAAAGGGATAAAACCAAGAGCACAGGAGGAAATAATCTTATAAAGGAGGCAATCTATGAGACAAGAAGGAAGAGGATGAATGGAGATATAGAGATGTTGTGGAGCAGAAGGTCTAGTTACCGAGGTACTCAGGAATTGAAAGGAAGGCTGTCATTCAGTCCCTCAACCTCAGTGTCTTACTCTATTTCTTATTCTCTGTCCCCCCACTTATCTTTTCTACCTTCACATTTTCTCTCATCTCCACCTCCTTTTCTCTATTCATATAGCCACCACCCCAATTCACTCATCACCTCTCTGCTGGATCATTGCCATAGTCTTCTAACTGATCTCACCTCAAGTCCCCCTCCACTCCAATCCATCCCCCACTTAGCTGCCAAGGTGAATTTTCTAAAGCGTCAATCTGGCCATGTCTCCACCCCAGCCAATGAGCCTCAGTGGTTCCCTGCTCCTTCCAGGATCAAATAGAAACTCCTCTGTTCATCATTTAAAACTTTTTTATTTTTTTTTCTTTTTTTTTTTTAATGCAATTTATTTATTTAACATATTTGGTTTTCAGCATTGATTTTCACAATAGTTTGGATTACAAATTTTCTCCCCATTTCTGCCCTCCCCCCCCACTCCAAGATGGCGTATATTCTGGTTGCCCTGTTCCCCAGTCAGCCCTCCCCTCTATCACCCCCCTCCCCTCTCATCCCCTTTTCCCTTCCTTTCTTGTAGGGCAAGATAAATTTCTACGCCCCGTTGCCTGTGTATCTTATTTTTTAGTTGCATACAAAAAGTTTTTTTGTTTTTGAACATCTGATTTTAAAACTTTGAGTTCCAAATTCCCTTCCCTCTTCCCTTCCCACCCACCCTCCCTAAGAAGTTGAGCAATTCAACCTAGGCCACACATGTATTATTATGTATAACCCTTCCACAATATTCATGTTGTGAAAGGCTAACTACATTTTGCTCCTTCCCAACCCATCCCGCTTTATTGAATTTTCTTCCTTGACCCTGTCCCCTTTCCAAAGTGTTTGTTTTGATTACCTCCACCCCCATCTGCCCTCCACTCCATCATCCCCCTGCCTTTTATTTTTTTTTTATCTTCCTCCCTCTTCTTTCCTGTGGGGTAAGATACCCAACTGAGTATGTATGGTATTCCCCCTCAGGCCAAATCTGATGAGAGCAAGGTTCACTCATTCCCCCCTCACCTGCCCACTCCCCTCCTCTCCTAGAACTGCTTCCTCTTGCCACCTTTATGGGAGATAATCCACCCCATTCTATCTCTCCCTATCTCCCTCTCTCAGTAAGTTACTCTCTCATCCCTTAATTTCATTTTATTTCTTTTAGCTATCTTCCCTTCATCCTCAACTCACCCTGTGTCTGCTCTCTCTCTTTTACATATATATATATATATATACACATACATACACATACATACATATACACATAGATACATGCATACATACACATTCACTTATATATATACATAAACATATATATGCATATATATATATGCATATTCCCTTCAACTACCCTAATACTGAGGTCTCATGAATCATACTCATCATCTTTCCATGTAGGAATGTAAACAAAACAGTTCAACTTTAGTAAGTCCCTTGCAATTTCCGTTTCATGATTACCTTTTCATGCTTCTCTTGATTCTTGTGTTTGAAAGTCAAATTTTCTATTCAGTTCTGGTCTTTTCACTGAGAAAGCTTGAAAGTCCTCCATTTTATTGAAAGTCCATATTTTGCCTTGGAACATGATACTTAGTTTTGCTGGGTAGGTGATTCTAGGTTTTAATCCTAGCTCCATTGACCTCCGGAATATCGCATTCCAAGCCCTTCGATCTCTTAATGTAGAAGCTGCCAGATCTTGGGTTATTCTGATTGGGTTTCCACAATATTCAAATTGTTTCTTTCTGGCTGCTTGCAGTATTTTCTCCTTGATCTGGGAGCTCTGGAATTTGGCAACAATATTCCTAGGAGATTTCTTTTTGGGATCTATTTGCGGAGGCGATCGATGGATTCTTTCAATTTCTATTTTGCCCTGTGGCTCTAGAATATCAGGGCAGTTCTCCTTGATAATTTCCTGAAAGATGGTATCTAGGCTCTTTTTTTGATCATGGCTTTCAGGTAGTCCAATAATTTTTAAATTATCTCTCCTGGATCTATTTTCCAGGTCAGTGGTTTTTCCAAGGAGATATTTCACATTGTCTTCCATTTTTTCATTCCTCTGGTTCTGTTTTATAATATCCTGATTTCTCATAAAGTCACTAGCTTCCACTTGCTCCAATCTAATTTTTAAAGTAGTATTTTCTTCAGTGGTCTTTTGGACCTCCTTTTCCATTTGGCTAATTCTGCCTTTCAAGGAATTCTTCTCCTCATTGGCTTTTTGGAGCTCTTTTGCCATTTGAGTTAGTCTATTTTTTAAGGTGTTGTTTTCTTCAGTGTATTTTTCAGTATTTTTTTGGGTCTCCTTTAGCAAGTCATTGACTTGTTTTTCATGGTTTTCTCGCATCCTTCTTATTTCTCTTCCCAATTTTTCCTCTACTTCTCTAACTTGCTTTTCCAAATCCTTTTTGAGTTCTTCTATGGTCTGGGGCCAGTTCATATTTTTCTTGGAGGCTTTTGTTGTAGGCTCTATGACTTTGCTGTCTTCTTTAGGCTGTATGTTTTGGTCTTCTTTGTCACCAAAGAAAGAATCCAAAGTCTGAGACTGAATCTGGGCGCGTTTTCGCGTCCTGGCCATATTCCCAACCAACTAACTTGACCCTTGAGTTTTTCAGTGGGGTATGACGGCTTGTAGATTACAGAGTTCTGTGTTCTACGTTTGGGGGGGAGGTGCCAGCTCTGTCAGAGCCGCACTCCTCCTTCCCCAAGGACCCCCAGTCCAGACTGGGCTCAGATCTTCGGCAGGCTGTGCACCCCTGCTGTGATCCGCCACTTAATTCCTCCCACCAGGTGGGCCTGGAGCCGGAAGTAACAACAGCTGTAGCTGCCCCACCTCCGCTGCCCCCGGGGCTGGAAGCCGAACTGCGAACTCCTTCCACTCCAGCAGCTTTTCCCACTAACCTTCTCCGCAGTCTTTGGTGTTTGTGGGTCGAGGGGTCTGGTAACTGCTCACGTATTCAGGGCGATAGGGCCCCCTCCGCCCGGCTTCTGGACTGGATCGTCCACGCCGCTCAGGCTGGGCTCTGCTCCACTCCGTTCCCAGCTCCCAGCTCCCAGCTCCCAGCTCCGTGTGGAATAGAGCTCACCCAGAGACCATCCAGGCTGTCCTGGGCTGGAGCCCTGCTTCCCTCTGCTGTTCTGTGGGTTCTGCCATTCTAGAATTGGTTCAGAGCCATTTTTATAGGTTTTTGGAGGGACTCGGGTACGGAGCTCACTCTAGTCCATGCTTACCAGCCGCCATCTTGGCTCCGCCCCCCTTAAAACTTTTTTATAATGAGGCTCCTTTCTACCTTTTCAGTCTTCCTACACCTTACCATCCTTCACACACTCAATGATCTTACTATTCTGGCCTAACTGCAGTTCTTTTTTTAAAAAATTAATTAATTAATCAATTAATTCATTAATTTTGTTTTCAACGTTCAGTTCCACAAGCTTTTGAGTTTTAAATTTTCTCTGCTTCCCTCTCCTCCCCCCTCCCCAGGACGGTGTGCAATCTGAATCTGATAAAGACTTAACTGCAGTTCTTTAAACAAGACTTTCTATCTCCTGTCTCTATGGCTTTGCATTGGATGTCACCTACACCTAGAATATTCTGGCTCTAGGTGATTCTGCCCTTTAGTTTCCTTGTCTTTCTTCAGGATTTAGCACAAATATTGCCTTCTTCAGGAGGCCTTTCCTGGTTCCACCCCCCTACCCCTGGCTTCCTCAACTACTAGTGACTTCTCCTCTCACACTTTCATCTATCCTAAATATATCATGTATGCATGTAGTTATTTGTATATCATCCCCCTCTTTAGAATGTGAGCTCCTTGAGATCAGGGGCTGTTTTTTGCCTTTCTTTGTATTCCCTTCATTTAGCACAATGTCTGACACATTGCAAACACTTAAATAAATACTGTTTACTGACTGAAATAAGAGGGGAGAACACCTGACAAGGCTGGTTTGGGTGGCATGGTGGCATGGTATGGTAAGGCATAGAATGATAGTGATACTAATAATAAAATGTCTCTGACTTGGGGGGGGGTGGGATTCTCCATCCTAGGAAAACCTTCCTCTCCTTTCTAATACTGATTAACACAGCTTCAGAGCAACCCACCAACATCTCCATCTCATGAATCTTACAAAATCTTTGCCACAGTCACATGTGCTGTGGTAGCTAAAATTTATGGCACATTTCTGACTAAAATAATCTATTTCTTATGTGAAAAATCCATGTGGGATATTGACTGTAATTGATCATAGCCACTGACATTTAAAATGACCCACAAGAGGGACTTGAGCAATGCACACCCTGACACAAAACAAGATGTTACATCCCTCTGGAAACAATCCTCGCCAAAACACACACACGCACTCGCGCGCACACACACATGCACGCACGCACGCACGCACGTAGTACCTTTCCAGGTCAGCACAAATATGCAGAATGGGGTATCTTAAGTCCAAGGAGAGGACCAAGCTCATGCAGTTGGAGTCTGAAGATGGATTTGAACTCAAGTGTCCCTGACTCCAGGCCCAGTGTTCTATCCACTGCACCAGCTACATGCCTGTTAGGTAGTCCTGTCTCTCCCCCTGGTAGATATATTTGGTAAGACCTTCTGGGGTCAGCTTCCTCAACCCTCAGCTCTAGATATGATAATCTAGAGCTTGGGTTGGATACATCCTTCATTCAGTCCTCCTCATATCCCTCCCCATAATCCCTATTCCTTATCCGGTCTACAAATTTGTATAGATATCTCCTTCATTCTAGTTTCACTTGCTGTGACCTAGGCCAGGGAGTGAAGGGAAGGTCCTACTCTTGACCCTTTGGTTTCCAGATGAAAAATCTTTAATATCTATTTTCCAAAGCTATCTTCTTCTTAGACCTAATGATTTCTGCCTTTCTCACCCTCCTTCGAAGACCTCACACTTTGTTTGATTCCTAAAAGATTTCTTTTTTAAAAATTCTTTATTTGTTCCTCAGCTTGTCCTTTCTACTTTTGGGTGGTTTGCTTGAAGTAAATTCTTCTGTGGGGATTGCAACAGCTCCCTCCTCTCTTAGTGGTGACATTATTTATTTTGTATCTGTCCTATACTGTTACTTGAGTCTGTGGCCCTGGAACAGGAGACTACAGCTTCATGAACCCCTTCCCTGAGCCTGGTCCCATCATAAGTGCTACCTCAAGAATGAATTTAACTCTAGTCCTGACCATATGTCCTTTAGTGGTCCATTTTTAGATGATAAGCTGAAAGATACACTCTAGGGCCAATGGACACTGGATATCTCTGTCTTTTGGCTCAGTTGCCAACTCTGGCCACTTTTCTTTCTAAGGAAGCTACATATGGGTCGTGTCCCAACTACTCCCCACTGAGAATAGATTCCTGATGTCTAAATGCCCCATGATTGTAAGAATAAGTTCTTACAACTACAAATTAAAATGCATGCAACATAAAGCAGTTGTGTCCTTATACTTTCTTCTTTGTAACTGTTGTTAAGTAGTTTTTCAGTCATGTCTGACTCTCTGTGACCCCATTTTGGGGGTTTTCTTGGCAGAGATACTGGAGCAGTTTGACATTTCCTTCTCCAGCTCATTTTACAGTTAAGGAAACTGAAGCCAACAGGGTTAAGTGACTTGCCCAGGGTCACACAGCTAGTTAGTGTACGACCTGGATTTATTGACCTGGATTTGAACTTCCAAAGCTGAGTCTTCCTAACTTTAAGCCTGGCACTCTATCTAGCACCTAGATGTTCATAGTTTCTTGTACACACAACTAATCAGTCAGTGTCATAACAACAAAAAGAGATAAAAAATGAAAATAAAGAACCTGGAATACATGATAAGTACATGTATTTTTTTCCATGAAAACAATAGACAGGAGCGTCATGCTTGGTATTGCATAGACACGCCACATGCCCCAACCCCATGGTATAGCATAGGACATGATTTTGGCAGCAGCCTGGTTGGGAAGGGTAGCAATGATTAGAGTTAGGGTTAGGGTTAAACGTTCTAGGAAGTGGTGCCCGCCCAGTGATCTGGCATCACGGAATTTTGTCTAACCTGCTATGTAAATGGTATCAAGACCAAGACTAATGATCCCCACCTCCTTAAAGGTTAAAAAAAGCAACAAACTTCTCCCTACAACAGTTTTCAGTTTCTCTGGGATCTCATGGATAGAGGATCATGGATTTAGAGTTGGAAGAGACTTTAGAGGCTATAAGAAACTGTAATTCAAGGACATTAACCGATTTTTCCAAACTCACAAAGGCAGCCAGCCAAAGTCCTGGGATTTGAACCTAGGTCTTCTTGTGTTAAATCTAGCTTTTTTTGTTTGCTTGTTTTGTATAACACAGTGTCTCAGCCTCCTATTCCCTCTCCATCACAAACATACACACACGTACACACACACACATGTATAGGCATATACACACATTCACACATACACACATACACACCATAGCTTAAGAAAACCTTGTTTTAACCCTGTGAGTCAAAACCTCTAAGATTCAGCTCAGCCAGAAATGCTGAGATTCCTACATCTGCTTTCCAGCTGCTGAGTCCCTTGTGTGACCTGGGACAAGTTGTTTGACCTTATTAGGTTTCTCTGTGAGTAAGGCAGGATATTGATGAATGACTTAATTAGAGTTTTTGAGATATCAGTAAGAAATACTAGTTATCTTCCTCCTAGGGGTCTCCATGTTAAAAAGTTCCATAAATACCAAATATTACTTAATGTTGAGACACAGCCCTTTGGGAAAAAGGTTTCAGCACATACACAGCCATAGAATCAAAATTACGTAGCACTTTTAAGTACCAGGCAAGCCCTCAGAGCTGGTTAGATGGGGACTCTGTGTCTTTCTCTGCATCTAACCTCTCACTTTGATCGTTTTGAGTTATTCCTTTCCAAGGTATCTCTCCTACTTCTTCCCTTTGCTTATCCTTAGCTCCAGCAAACCATAGCATTTGTTCCCTAAATGCTTAATAAATGCTCTATCATTATCTATATATTTCAGGTTCCTCATCTGTGAATATGGATGATAATAGAACTCACCTCACATGGATCAGTTGAGATAATGTAGCCAAAGCACTTGGTAATCCTTAAAGTGTTATAGAAATTAAAACCATAAGGATGAGGATGAGGATAGAACAAGTGCTAAAATCCACCTTTCTTGATCCCCACCCCCAGCCAAAAAAATCGTCTCCCCTTTCTTTGAATGAATGCATGAATGAAGAAGTATTTATTTAGTATTTTCTATGCCAACAACTCTACTAAATGTTGGGGTTACCAATACAAAAGCACAGAGAGACCCTACCCTCATAGAGGTCATAGTCTAATGGGGGAAAGAACACACATAGAACAGTGGTAGGCAGGTATAATAGCAAGCAAAGTGGGACTTTTTGCTGTTTTATTCTTTTGGAGTGCTTCCCAGTATTAAGGCAATCAAGTGCCTTTGATTGAGTCTTGCCTTTCTTTCAATCAAGAGTTTTTGATTGAACCTCATTGGATTTGACTTGAGGAGGGAATAACATACACACTCAATTGGGCATCTTACCCCACAGGAAAGAAGGAGGAAGGGGATAAAAAAGGGGGGATGATAGAAGGGAGGGCACATAGGGGGAGGAGGTAATCAAAAGCAAACATTTTCGAAAAGGGACAGGGTCAAGGGAGAAAATTGAATAAAAGGGGACAGGATAGGAGGGAACAAAATATAGTTAGTCTTTCACAACATGAGTATTGTAGAAGAGTTTTACATAATGATACAGGTGTGGCCTATGTTAAATTGCTTGCCTTCTTAGGGAGGGTGGGTGGGAAGGGAAGAGGGGAGAGAATTTGGAACTCAAAGTTTTAAAAGCAGATGTTAAAAAAAAGTTGTTTTTTGCATGCAACTGAGAAGTAAGATATACAGGCAATGGGGCATAGCAATCTATCTTGCCCTACAAGAAAGTAAGGGAAAAGGGGATGGGGGGAGTGGGATGACAGAAGGGAGGGCTGACTGGGGAATGGGGCAATCAGAATATATGCCATCTTGGAGTGGGGGGGGGAGGGTAGAAAGGGGGAGAAAATTTGTAATTCAAAATCTTGTGGAAACCAATGCTGAAAACTAAAAATATTAAATAAATAATAAAAATAATTTTAAAAAGCATCTTTGATTGAATCAACAGCCTTCGATGACCCACTTAAGTCACAAGAAAGCCCAAGTCACATGAGTTTGAGTCACATGGTTGTGATGCCCTCTGACACTGAAGAAGTGTGTATATATACTCTGAGGTTAGCATTTTGCTTCAGGGCTTACTCACTGGAGGAGTGTTTGTGTGATTTGGCCAGATGAGACTCTGGGTAGCTGTTAAGGAGCCTCCCCCCACCCCTGGCTTTGAAAAACCCAGATGTTGGTGTTTCTCACTCTGGTAACTATGGCTGTGGACAGACAGTTAGAAGCCCCGTCTGTTGATTTGTGTTTTTTGCTCTTTTTATATAATTTCTGCTTGTACTTTCTGTTTGTATTTTCTCTGAAGTTCAGGGTGCTGACTTTTCCCCCTGAACTAAGTGAATGATACATGTTTGATTAAGGTGAGATTGTAAACCCCTTAAAGTTGCTTTCCTTAGAAAAGCAGATCAAAGAACCTGTGCTAGCAGCCCTTCTGAGTGCTGGTGTTATTGGCTTTACACTTCCACAGCGACTGTAAGCAGCATTGATGTTACAGCAGGAAGGGGCACTTTGTTCTGGAGTTACAGCTGTGGCAATTGGGAATATAGTGGGGACACACTCCAAGTCCTTTGTACTTATCTTATTTACCAAGTGCATCCTACTTTGTGTTATATTTATAGGTATGCCCGCCATAGCATCATCTTTTCTGCTAGATTCTCACTTCTACATGATGAGGGCAGAGACTGTGATCTTTAGAGTAGGAGTAGGTGGTCAGGAAAGAAATTCTTTTGTGTTGCCCCTGCCTATACCCTGCAATTTTCCACTGTGTTACACACTTCAGTGAAAATAACTTTATCTGTCACTGTAACAATTTCCTTCATTAAGTCTCCTCAAGAGCTGCTGCCATTTTTTCCATATAAAATTCTAGCTGTCACTTCACCTTAAACTAGCTCTTTTCTCATAACCTTCAAGTTGAAGGCCCCATTTTTATCCTTCATTACCAACCATTTTTTTATTTTGACTTTATCTGCTTCAAATTTCTTTCAGAGCATTAGTAAAATGAAGCATGAAGCAAAGAATATGGGACTTGGGGGTCAGAAGACCTGCATTCAAGTTTTTTCAAGGCCACTTTCTAGTGGTGTGACCATAGGCAAGTCCCTTTAACTCTGACTATATTTTGGGCCCTCCTGGCTTAGAGTGAATGTCATTGGTAACTGTTTCCCTTTGGAACAGCAACCCTGAGGGGCTTTCCCTCCCAGCTTGAGTTTTTCTTTTTTCTAATTAAAGGGGCCATACCTTGACTCACTTCTTAAAGATGCTCATTCACTGAATAGGTCTTACCTCAGTCAAACTGTGAACCTGAAAAGGCCTTAAGCTAACCTAAAAGGGCCAGGGTCTCTCATTGCATGCTGGATCATCTCCATCTCTGGTCTCTGGACCCAGATTGTTCTGGAGGAGAAAGGTGACCTTGCACAGCTGTCCCTCACTCAAATCAAAGTCATGCATCATTTCCCTGATGCCACGGTCCTCTTTGAAAACAAAGGACAAACACAACAACAACCTCTTCCAAAAATGAGGGAATTGAACAGATGAATTCTGAGGTCACTTCCTCTGCTGTGATTCTGTCAGATTTCCATGAGCTCTGTGCCTCCAACCCCCACTCCATCATGTAAATATCTAGAAGAAATACCCACTGATTATTCCTGAGACCTATACTCTCACCTCCATATTCAACATAGTCCAATAAATAGAAACAAATTGTGTCCCTGTGTGAGTTAAGAATCTTTAATTGTTCTTTGTTTTTTGGCTTCAAATGCTCTCCTCCCCTCCAATTCTATTTTTCTTGTTGACCTGAGCTTCAATGAAACATCAAAGGAACATTTGGGATCGAATCCAATGGCTCAGGATTAGTATACTCTCAACTGCCCGGGAGGAGGAGGGCTGAAACCATAACTCCACAGACGAGCTTTCTCTGGTCGGATCCCTCAAGTCATCTGGTGGGCTCCCTATCAGAGTGGTACCTCATAACGCCTATGCACCAATCAGGGGAGCTTTCTTGTGGCCCTTTAAAAGAGTTCAGAAGCTTTACAGACATTTTTCAAAGGCAAATCATGAGAAGGCAGCATGACCTAGATAGAACACTTGGTAGGGAAGTGATGCTTCTCTTCTCCAGGGAGATGTCGGGAGTCACAAAATGCCTGTAGCTTACACAGAGAAATCTTTCATGCTGAGTCAGTATAATCAGTACTCCCTTGAGGTTCCCAAGGATCAGAGAATGTGCCACTCACTGGTAAAGCAAACCCAATTCTAGTGACTCATAGAATTGTGGAATTTTGGGGCTGGAGGGGAGGCAAGAGATTATCCAATCCAACCCCTTCATTTTACAAATGAGGAAACTGTGGCTTAGACAAAGTGACTTGTCATAATATAGATTTTGATTTTTTTAAAAAGGGTATTCAACATACCAAATTTTACATACCAGAGTGATTTTTTCCACATTCATTTATTTTTAATTTATGGACTAAAATAAACATTTCCATAACATAGTATAATAATAAAAAAAGATGATTGTACAAGGAACTGCAAATCTGTTATGTACAACTTGCTATTCCTTTTAAATATGTAATAGTTATGAAATTTCTTTTTTTATTTTTTTCTTCCCTCCCCTCCCCCACTCTAGAGATGGCTACCATCAGACACAAATGGTGTATGTGATTTCTAAGTGACACTTACAAATACATTGATATTTAACTTCTCTGACTTTTAGTGTTCTAATCTTTAAAATGGGTCTGAAAATAGCTCCTACCTAACTAAGTTGTGAGGATCAAATTGGATAAGTTTGCAAAGCACTTTGTAGACCTTAAAGCAGCTATACAGATTTTGATTTGGGAGGGACCTGATAGGATTGTTATCATCCACAATACCAGGGCACTCTATAAATCCTTCTTGAATGAATAGGATCACAACTGGAGACCTGGAAGGAACCTCAAATGCCATGTACTCCAATGCCTTAGTTTTATAGATGAGGGAACTGAGACAGAGGGAGGCTAAGTAATCTGCTCTAGATCACATGGGTAGCAAGAGGCGAAGTCAAGATCTGAATCCAGGACCTCTGACCCCAAATATAATCAACATTCCACTGCTGTATGTATAATTGACATACCATGCTTCTTCCCAGTCTGGGGATGGGATGGGGGGAGTTGTATGCTACTGGAGTATCATTTGCTTCTTTCTTTCTATCCAAGTTGAATGGCCATTCACCTAATTTAGGCCTTCAATCACAGAAGTCTCTTTCTCAATCTTCCTGCTCCCCACATTCCTTCTCCTCCCCATCTTGATCACCACCATCATTTTAAGTCCCTGAAGCACAGCTCTGATCATGTCTCTCCACCACTCAGGATTTATTGATGAAACTGAAGATGTTTAGCCTGGACAAAAGAAAGGTCAGTGGGTCCATAATAGTTGCTTTCAAGTATTTGAAGGTCTACCATGTGGAAGAGGAATAAGATGTGTTTGGTCCCAGCAAACCAAAGTAGGAGCAATAGACAGAAGGCCTAAAGAGGCAAATGTAGACATGATGTCAAGAAAAGCTTCCTAATGGTTAGAATTTAGTGGAATGCCCTCTCCCAACCCCGGGGATGTGGTAGCTTCCCCTTTCTCGGGGTCTTCAAACAGAGACTGGAGGCAATTTGTCTACTAGGCTATTGTGAAGATTCCTTTTCTTCCTATACAAGGAAGTATAGGCTGAATCAAATGTTAAGATCCCTGTCAGCCATAAGTCCTGTGATTTTGGGATTCTGTGAAACATTCAAAGAATCCTAATGGCTTACTGAGTAATATTAAAATTCCTTTGACTGGCATTCAAGGCCTTTCAGGGAAGGTCCCAAGCGATCTTCTCAGCCTTTTCTCCCACTACTTTTTCACACGTCCACCAATGAATTTTGACTATTTGCTCCTACTCAAATCTTCAGCTTTCTACCATTTGTAGTTTTGTTCATGACTAAACACTAGAATGCCCTTCCCAATAGCTCCAAATATTGAAAGATAATTTTGTCTTGAAAGACCCCAAATTAAAGTGTCCATGAAGCCTTTCCTAAGTATGTAGTCTCTTTCTCCTCTGAACTCTCATAGAATTCTTTTTGTTCTTTCTTAAACTGTCTTTTGTTACAATTATTTGCATATCTATTTTATGTATCTAATTATAATAATATATTATCAAATCTGTCTAATAATCATTTAGCAAACTATTAGATTGCTAGCTTCTTGAGAGAAGAGGCATCTTGTTCTCATTTGTATGGCTTATGACTCAATAAATATTTATCAAATGAATATAGATTCTCTCTGCGACCTCTAAATGCCAGATGCTCAAGGGCAGGGCTCTAAGCAACCTTGTGAAGCAAACAAAGGTCGTGTTTAGCAGTGTGTTCTAGCTTCCCATCACTTCTTTCACCAATTTCTTCTCTCTCCAGTTTCCTTCTGTTCCATTTCTTTGCTGACAGCTGTGGTGCTGGCTAAAAACCTTAGATCTTGATCAATGAAAGCTTAGCACCTCCTTAGTTTTTATACTCAAATGAAGCTATAATGAGAGGCAACCTGGTAGAGAGGATGAAGAGCTGGCCTCAGAGCCAGGCAGACTTGGGTTCAAGTCTCACCTCTGACACATACTGGTTGTGGGATCATGAGCAAATCAATTCATCTCTTAGTGTTCTAGGAAAGTCTCTAGGACCGTGAGTTCCAGAGAAGGTGCTAATCTATATTGGTAGAGTAAATAAATAATTAATAAATATTTATTAAATGCCAACTATGTGCCAGACACTATGCTAAGCACTGAGGATACAAATATAAAAAAAAAAAAAGAAAATCCCTGTCTTCAAGTAGCTTACAATCTAATGAGGAATTTTTTTTCATCAGAGATTTTCTTATACCAATAAAATCATAGATCCAGTCTCCATTCTTGGCTTTATAATGAGAAATGATAGTAAATCGAGGGCAGCTAAGTGACACAGTGGAGGGAGTAGTGAACCTGGAGTGAGGAAGACTCACCTTCCGGAGTTCAAATCTGGCCTCAGACAGTTACTGGATGTGTGACCCTGGGCAAGTTACTTAACTCTGTCTACATTTCCCCATCTGTCAAATGAGCTGGAGAAGGAAACGGCAAACCACTCCAGTATCTTTGCCAAGAAAACTCCAAATAGGGTCACAAAGATTTGGACACGCCTAAAAATGCCCGAATGACCAGAACAAGAAGTTGACATTTAGAGGTGGGGGTACTAGGATATTTCCCAGAATCTTGTCAAGTTTGCCCCATTCAGGTTACAGTGTCTAATTGGAATTGAACTTGGGCTCAATCCACCCCAGGCCATCCAGAGCTAGAGTTTTGTCTTCAGTGACTTACAACCCACTGAAACTTTTCCAACACACTGCAGGGATGGGGGAAACCTATCCAAATGAAACTCAGATATGAATCAATCAACTCTCTCAAGGGAAATGAAGGGAAAGAATCAGGATTGGGGAGAGACAAGCCTTCAGAAAACCTTTTAAATAAGCCCAGATGAAATCTGATCATAATTATTAGTCAACTGAATTAAAGTGTCTTCTTTAAACTTGTTAATGAAGAAAACTACAGGTTCTAGAAACTTGAGAAGTTGCCATTCTTTCTTGCCTTTCTGTTATTTCCTCTCTTTTAGAGCTATTTTCCAAGCTATTTAATAGATACTCTTTGATGGACTACTTATAGCTCACAAAAGTCTCCACTACCGCAATCAGTGAATAATCTGTGAGCACTCTTCAATGATAAAAAGGATAGAAAATGAAAACGTAATTGCAAGTCCTGCACCCGCCACCTGAAATTCATTAGCAGCTACTGGTACTCTGAGATCCTCTGCAGATGCTCAAAACAATCACATAATTGTTCTGTTATGAATCCAGCACTTAAGCAGCGCAGACTTAGACTATGGTTTTCAATATAGACCCAGTGTTCAGATCCTAAATGCTGTTTATTAATTCTGAACTCTGGCCACTTTTCAAAAGTCACCTGTGCTTGCTTTGAGAAGTCATACCAACTAACAGCTATAATAGAGGGCTGTATGGTGCAGTGGCTAGATAGTTAGCTTTGGAGTCTGGAAGCCCTAGAATGAAATCCTGCCTGACACATTTTCTAGCTAGGTGACCATTGCCAACTCACTTATCCTTGCCCATCTTTAATATAGGGATTATAGTATTTAACAGTTGTCTTGGGGTTATAATGCATGTAAAGTGCTTTGCAAACTTTAAAACATTGCATAAATGTCAGTTCTTATTGTGAAAAATGAACAACTTTGAAAACTGATTGCACGTCTATCTTAAAAAAGTTATTTTTCATACATTTATAATCTATCCTTCCCACTTCTCTCCCATGAGAGAAAGGAAGGAAGAAAGAAAGGAAGGAAGGAAGGAGGGAGGGAAGAAAGGAGGGAGGGAAGGAAGGAGGGAAGGAAGGAGGGAGGGAAGGAAGGAGGGAAGGAAGGAAGAAAGAAAGAAAGAAAGAAAGAAAGAAAAAAGGGAGGGAGGAAGGAAGAAGGAAAGAAGGAAAGAAGGAAAGGAAGGAAGGAAGAAAGGAAGGAAGGAAGTAAGAAAGAGAGGGAGGAGGGAAGGAGTAAGGAAAGAAGGAAGGAAAGAAATAAGGAAGAAAGAAGGAAAGGAAGGAAGGAAAAAGGAAAGGAAGGAAGAAAGGAAGGCAGAAGGAAAGGAAAGAAGGAAGAAGAAAAAAGGAGGAAGGAAGGAAGGAAGAAGGGAAAAAGGAAAGACAGAAAGAAAGGAAGGAAGGAATTAAGGAAGGAAAGAAAGAGCTAAGGAAGGAAGGAAGAAGAAAAAAGGAGGAAAGGAAGGAAAAAGAATAAAAAAGGAGGAAGGAAGAAAAGAAGGAAGGGAGGAAGAAAATGAGGCATGGAAGAAGGAAAGAAAAGACAAAAAGGACAGAAAGAAAGAAAACTCATCATAAATATATAATCCAGCAAAACAAATCTTCTCATTCATCATGTCATTCACTCCATTTTAAGTAACCAATTGCATTTTGAAAGTGACTTGAACAGAGGAGCTCAGAATCAGAATCAAATTACAGAATTTGAGAATTGGAAGAGACCTCAGCTGCCCATGACAGCCTTTTGTTCCCTACTATAACAACTTCTTTTAAAAGACAAACTTCAGCTTCTTATGCTGCAAGCAAAAAATACAATTGGAGGTATAGGTTCAATAAGAGCAGAATCTTCTCCACTGTGAGGTTAATCTTCCCAGAATATCCCTCTATGCATGATATTTCTCAGCTCAAAAACCTAAACAACCACTCCCTGGTTACAGAATAATAAGGTCCAGATTCCTTAGTTTAGCATCCAAGGCTCTTCAAAATCAGAAGGGCCACTTATTAATATTCCCTTTTTCTTTCTTCTAAGAATTCTCTGCTGCCCCCAAACCAATCTAATACCCCACCTCAATACATATTCTACACAGCATCCAAATTTTATGGTACTTCTTCTGTGTATCTTTTCTTAAATTCCAAGTCAGCTATTGGGCTCCTAGTAACGTTGCACCAATCTCTTCAGAAAAATTCTGATTTTCCCCCTCATTGGAAAAGTAACTTTTTAGTCCACAAGATCTCATTTATCCTTCCTTTGGACCCTCTGAAATCTACTTTCCCAAAGTCTAAGGAGCATGTCAGACTATGCTTAGGTTTCTCTCCTCTACCATAAACTCAAAAAGAGGATTTTTTCTTCTTTTTAAGGTTCCCATCATTTTCAAAGCTGGCAACCATTTCCTCTTTCTTAGTGAGAATGGGATTCAGAATAGAATTTCCACTTATTGGTTTCTCTACCATCTGAGGAATAAAATTATCATTAAAGCAAGCCAAGAAATCATTAGCTGCTCTGTTTTTGGCACAAAGAAAGCTCCAGGTGATGTCTGGATAATTGAAATCCTCTACCATTCTCCCCTCTCCAATCCAACCTTCACATAGCTGCCAAATTAATATTTCTAAATCACAAGTCTGACCAAAGCACATGTCAATCCCAGCTCAAAAAGGTCTAGTGGCTTCTGATTTCTTCTATAATAGAATACAAGTTCTTATGGAATTTAAAGTCCTTCAAAACTGGCTCCAACCTTGCTTTCAAGATGTTTGTATTACACGTTATTGCCCTTCACACACTCCATATTCCAGCCAGGTTAGCTTACTAGCTGCTTCTCATAAATGATATTTTGTCTCATGTCTCCAAGCATTTGCACAGCCTGTATCCAATGCCTATCATGCATTCCTTCCTCTCCTACATTTCTTAGAATCCTTGGTTTTCTTCAAAGCTAAATGCAAAGACCACTTGACCCACATGTAAGCTGCCTGAGAAACCCTTGGCTGAGTCTTGCTAAAGTTAACGGGTTCTCTCCATCTGTCCAGGTTGGTGAGCCAGAGCTGTCATTGAAATCAAAAGCAAATAATCAAGGAGACCAGGGAGGAGCTTTGATATCCAGAGAACCCAGCCAGCCCAGGGCAGAGTTGAGATGATCCAGCTTAAAAGGCAGAGAAAGCTCTCTACTAGCTACTACAACAATTACTGCCATGGCCCTCATGATAAGAGGCTTGAGAAAGCTCTATTGTATGAACACTTTGACGCCAGTTTCTGTTGCATAGAGTTTGCATGTACCAGCTCCAACTCGGTGCTGTCTTATTGCTGCTTGCAATACACCCATTTTCATGTGTTTCATAATTAACTACTCCTGTCCCAAACCGACCCAACCTTAAGAAAGTGAACTTCTCAATCAACTCTATTGTCCAGCTGACCCACATGAGCTGCGTCCGCACTCCCGATCATCCACTTGCCCAGCTGGAATGTTGTTTCAACAATCCGGCTAGCGGCTGTTGTGGGGGTGAAAGACCAACACAAGCCCAACAACAAGAACACTGCCAGCACGCTGCAAAAACACAGGTTCTTTTGATCTGCTTCAGTAAGGAAAGCAACGTTAAGGGGTTGACAAGCTTACTTTAATCCAGCACACAAATATCATTCACTTAGTTCAGGGGAAAAAGCCAACACCCTGAACTTCAGAGCAAAATACAAAGTACAAACATCAACAGACAGACCTTGTCTGATTCAAATCCCAATACATAGTTACCAGAGTTTAACAAAGTCTCAGCATCCGGGTTACAAGCTGGAGGGCTCTTAGCTACAGCTGCCCGGAGTCTCCGCATTAGCACCCCCACAAGTGAGAGCCCTGCGCAAATGGCTCTGTCTTCTCTTCTTATAGGGCTTCAGACATCATCAAACATCATCTGAATGACCAGAACTTAGGCTCCTATGATTGGCTCTTGAGTTAGCACCTCCCCTTAGTACCCTGGGAGCTTCACACCCACATAGGCTTAGCACCTAATAGGGGTTTGGGCCTGGGGCTTAGCACCTAGTAAGACTAAATGAAATACACTGAATTACTCAAAGGAAACAAAAGCCAAACTCTTCAAGGGCACTTGGTTGAACTAAGTGCTAAGAGCCCATTTTGCTTATCAACACAAATGTCTGCCTCCATCTTCTCATCTATGTCCTACCCATCTTCAAGGCTAAGATCAAGTGCCAGTACTTCTGTGACTGTCCCAGCTGCCCCGAGACAAAGTAGGCTTTTCTTCCTCTCTGAATGTCCATAGCCCTTACTAGCTCTTTTACTCATTGGCCCTTAGTCATATACAGCCTTGGATTATTTATGTTTTCTCCATATAGCCTGACTCCTTTTCCCACTATAGGGTAGGTAGGTGGGGACTCGTGCCTTTGTGTGCCTAGCACCTAGGACAGTAACTTGAATATAGCAGACTGTATAAATATTTGTTGTTGATAATAATGATTGATTGAATGATGATGATGATGATGATGATGCAGGTAATGAGGACTAATTTAGACTTAAAGAGACATCATTCAGGAGACCATAGGAACATGCTTCAAAGAGGAAGTCAGACTTTGAGTTTTGAACTAATTAGGTTTGTGTTCTGTCCAAGCATTGTTCTCCAGGTCAATCCTGGTTGCTTCTAACTTTAGAGTTCAGGAGACCAAATTTGAGTGTAATGGGAGAGTCTGAGTTAACAATGTAAAGAATACCAAAAAGGTCAATTAAATTAAACAAATATTTAGCAATAGCTTAGTATGTGAAACTGAAGGGGTACAAAAGAAATATTGGAAATGGCTTATCTCGCTGGCATGATAAGACTAGTATATATCATCCAGAGAATGTGATACCACATCTATACAATAGCATATTTATAAAGTGATAAAATATGTAATAAAGGCTTCTTGTATTAAGGAGGTAAAAGAAAGGACAATCAATATAAGCCAAATCAGTTGAGGGATGTGTCAGGGAGGAGGTGAACCATGAAATGGATTTTGAAGGATTGGTAGAATTTGAATAGACAGAAAAGAAGAAAGATGACCTTAAGTGGCTCTGGCTCATTGGGATTTACATTACCAAAATAGAAATCAACAAGTATGAGAGGGGAATTAGGGGATATTTTCAGATCCTATTAACAGGAAAAACAGGATAAACAGAAATCAACTGATGAACCAATGAGCATTTCTTATGTGCTACAATGAACCAATCACTGTGCATACAGGTACAAAGAATAAAATAATCCCTATTCTCAAGGAGTTTATATTCTAATGAGGGAAAACCAAGTATATATAAAAACATATAAATATAAAATGAATCAATACAAATATATGCAAAGTAGTTGAATTCTAATTTTTGTTTTTATTTTTGGACAGTCATCCCATTTATAGAAAACTGAAATTTGGAAACTTTGTAATGGCACAGTGAGCAACTTCTCATTAAACCTTCAGTCTTTGAGTCACTCATGGAGTTATTCAGTAAGGAGGGGAAATTAATATATCAACTTGTTGACTTTTCTCAAATATGCAACATTTTAGAGTATCATGCCTAGCAAGGGTCAAAATTTTATACCATTTTTGTTGGCTATCACATGTCAATTCCTTTGCTGAGATGAAAAGCTCTGTGGAAAAACAAAACTCCCTAGATTAGACCATGAGTTCATTTTTTTCCTGTTACTTCCCAAAGGAACCTGATAATTATGGTTGATGTAACTCCAAACACAAAGTACAGATGTGTTGTTAGCTTTGGACAAATTTACCATCACTTTAGAATATGCGGACAGAAAGCCATTTGGTCCCTTGTTGCTTTTATTATAATAGTAGAAAGAAACAATTCCCCACTGTCTCATTCTTAGCCACTGTACCATAATATGATACCTTTCTCTTTTAGTCTCTTGACAGTAGTATCTTACCTATTCCCTATGAAACACCAAAGCATGCCTTGGAAACTTCCTAAAAGATCCTGGGAGAAACTAGCAATAACCCTATATTCTTCAAGTGGGTGGAGGTGCAAATCTTGGTCCTTGAGCTACATTTTAATTTATTAAATATGCTTCAGCATTATAACTAGCCATCTTTGCATCTTGGGGCAAGTGGCAAAATCCAGGAGAAGAATAAACTCAATTGAGTTGAAGCCACTGTGTTGCCCAAGGGACAAAGAGCACACTATGTCACCACCAACTTACTAAGCTTCTGAAGATGGTGGAAGTACTCATAGAACAAAGCCACTACCGTGGGGATGAGGTCAACAGGTAAGCAGAGAGTTACTGGGGCCCTATAAATTTCTTATCCTGGGTCCAAGTCTCATAGGCCACAGGTTAATGACAGTTCTGCTGCACTTAGTTTAATTCTTATAACAAATTCCTCCTTGGCATATATTGAAACTCCATTGACTTCATTATAGGCTTACAAGGTAGGTCTTGTTGCTGCTAAGTCTCCCTACAATGGTTTGATGACTTCCTGTTTTATTGGGATTATATGATTTGCAAGATGTGGGTACAGTGGAAAT
The DNA here is from genome assembly GCF_011100635.1 of Trichosurus vulpecula. Taxonomy (NCBI): domain Eukaryota; kingdom Metazoa; phylum Chordata; class Mammalia; order Diprotodontia; family Phalangeridae; genus Trichosurus; species Trichosurus vulpecula. The sequence goes on along the minus strand of NC_050573.1, from coordinate 433,982,074 downwards.
TAATGAATATAGGAGACTTTTTGTTCAATTTCATCTATTGGAGTAGCAAGATAGGGTACAACATTTCTCATTGCTTTATGGATTGTATCTCTAGAGCAGGTGCACAAGGCAGCCTGTTTCCTCTGAAGTCCTCCTGCCATAGTTTGGATAGCTATACCCAGAGAAACAGTGCTGTTGGAGGATGACCACCATAGGCTCAATGTTAGGCTTGCTTCAAGCCTAAATAATGAGAATACAGCCCATAGCCAGTCAATTGTTCTTTTTATGTACACATCTACATTTTCCATATCCCAACAAACATGCACAAGGTTATATGTACCAGATTCTCCTATTTGTAGTATGTCATTTTTTCTTGGAAGTTTGGAAATCTGACAAGAAGGTTTCATTCCAATATGATGGCTGTTGCTGTGCATGCCTGGGGATGGAAACAATTCTTTATCCCCACTTACCCTTACAAAAATATAGGGAGGCCACATTATGAAAATACTAAGTAATGGAATAAATACATCAAGGCTCTGAGTTCAAATCTTACCCTTTTGTTAATATTTTTATTCATTAGAACTTTTTGTTAAATTCAGTTGTCTCTTTATGCTTTGTCACACACACACACACACACACACACACACACACACACACACACACATACATAAATACATTGAACTTTGTTCTAAGGTTCTCTGAATTTTGACATCAACTGATAATACCAAAAATATTCACTGCTGTGATAGAGGATGTCTTGCATAGAGTGCCAAAGAAAGAGAGATTCTCCATAAATAGTGGTCTTCCAGATACTTCTGTTTGCAAATGACATTGTGCTGATTTCATCATGCCATATAAATTTACATGGACTTTCTGTGAGGTTCACAGCTACCCCAAAGAAAGAAACCTATGAAGACCAAAAGGACGAAGAATGTCTGTTGTCTAAGTAATGACTTGAAGAATGAGGGAAGGGAAAAAGAAAACAAGCATTTGTTAAGCACATACTTAAGCCAGTCATTGTGCTATGCACTTTACAAATATTATCTTTTTAAAATTTATTTATTTAATTTATTTAATATTTTTAGTTTTCAGCATTGATTTCCACAAGATTTTGAATTACAAATTTTCTCCCTATTTCTACCCTCCCCCCACTCCAAGATGGTATGTATTCTGGTTGCCTCAGTCCCCAGTCAGCCCTGCTTTTGTGACCCCACTCCACCCCCCATCCCCTTTTCCTTTACTTACTTGTAGGGCAAGATAAATTTCTATGCCCCATTGTCTGTATATCTTATTTCCTAGTTGCATCAAAAAGCTTTTATTTTTGAATGTTTGTTTCTAAAACTTTGAGTTCCAAATTCTCTCCCCTCTTCCCTCCCCACCCACTCACCCTAAGAAGGCAAGCAATTCAACATAGGCCACATGCATATCATTATGTAAAACCCTACCACAATACTCATGTTGCAAAAGACTAACTCTGTTTTGCTCCTTCCTATCCTATCTCCCTTTATTCAATTGTCTCCCCTGACCCCGTCCCTCTTCAAAAGAGTTTTTTTTCATTTTTAAGTTTTTATTTATTTTTTTAAATCATTATTTATTTATTTAATATTTTTAGTTTCCAGCATTTTCACAAGAGTTTGAATTACAAATTTTCTCCCCATTTCTACCCTCCCTCCCACTCCAAGATGACATATATTCTGACTGCCCCATTCCCCAGTCAGCCCTCCCTTCTGTCACCCCACTCCCCCCCATCCCCATTTCCCTTACATTCTTGTAGGGCAAGATAGATGTTTATGCCCCATTGCCTGTATATCTTATTTCACAGTTGCATACAAAAACTTTTTTTTGAACATCTTCTTTTAAAACTTTGAGTTCCAAATTTTCTACCCTTTTCCATCCCAAACCAGCTCCTCTAAGAAGGCAAGCAATTCAACATAGGCCACACATGCATCATTATGCAAAACCCTTCCACAATACTCATGTTGTGAAAGACTAACTATATTTTGCTCCCTCCTATCCTGTCCCCCTTTATCCAATTTTCTCCCTTGACCCTGCCCCTTTTCAAAAGTGCTTGCTTTTGATTACCTCCTCCCCTTATCTGCCCTCCCTTTTATCATCCCCCCTTTTTTATCTCTTTCCTCCTTCTTTCCTGTGGGGTAAGATACCCAATTGAGTGTGTATATTATTCCCTCCTCAGGTCAAATTCGATGAGAGCAAGATTCACTCATTCCCCCTCACCTGCCCCCCTTCCCTTCCTACAGAACAGCTTTTTCTTGCCACTTTTATTGAGATAATTTACCCCATTCTATCTCTTCCTTTCTCCCTCTCTCAATATATTCCTCTCTCATCCCTTAATTTGATTTTATTTTTTTAGATATTATCTCTTCATATTCAACTCACCCTGTGCCCTCTGTCTATATATGTGTATATATATGTATATATATGCATATATATACATATATATATGTATATATATATATATATATATATATATATGTATGTATGTATATTCCCTTCAGCTACCCTAATACTGAGGTCTCATGAATTATGCATGTCATCTTTCCATGTAGGAATGTAAACAAAACAGTTCAACTTTAGTAAGTCCCTTGTGATTTCTCTTTCTTGTTTACCTTTTCATGCTTCTCTTGATTCTTGTGTTTGAAAGTCAAATTTTCTATTCAGCTCTGGTCTTTTCACTGAGAAAGCTTGAAAGTCCTCTATTTTATTGAAAATCCATATTTTGCCTTGGAGCATGATACTCAGTTTTGCTGGGTAGGTGATTCTTGGTTTTAATCCTAGCTCCATTGACCTCTGGAATATCATATTCCAAGCCCTTCGATCCCTTAATGTAGAAGCTGCTAGATCTTGTATTATCCTGATTGGGTTTCTACAATACTCAAATTGTTTCTTTCTGGCTGCTTGCAGCATTTTCTCCTTGACCTGGAAACTCTGGAATTTGGCGACAACATTCCTAGGAGTTTTCTTTTTGGGATCTTTTTCAAGAGGCAATCGGTGGATTCTTTCAATTTCTATTTTGCCCTGTGGATCTAGAATATCAGGGCAGCTTTCCTTGATAATTTCTTGAAAGATGATATCTAGGTTCTTCTTTTTATCATGGCTTTCAGTCGGTCCAATAATTTTTAAATTATCTCTCCTGGATCCATTTTCCAGGTCAATAGTTTTCCCAATGAAATATTTCACATTGTCTTCCATTTTTTCATTCCTTTGTTTCTGTTTTATAATATCTTGATTTCTCATAAAGTCACTAGTTTCCACTTGCTCCAATCTAATTTTTAAGGTGTTATTTTCTTCATTGGTCTTTTGCACCTGCTTTTCCATTTGGCTAATTCTGCCTTTCAAGGCATTCTTCTCCTCATTGGGTTTTTGGAGCTCTTTTGCCATTTGAGTTAGTTTATTTTTTAAGGTGTTATTTTCTTCAGTATTTTTTGGGTCTCCTTTAGCCAGTCATTGACTTGTTTTTCATGGTTTTTTCACATCACTCTCATTTCTCTTCCCAATTTTTCCTCTACTTCTCTAACTTGCTTTTACAAATCCTTTTTGAGCTCTTCCATGGCCTGAGACCAGTTCATGTTTTTCTTGGAGGCTTTTGATGTAGGCTCTTTGACTTTGTTGACTTCTTCTGGCTGTATGTTTTGGTCTTCTTTGTCACCAAAGAAAGATTCCAAAGTCTGAGTCTGAATCTGAGTCTGTTTTTGCTGCATGGCCATGTTCCTAGCCAACTTACTTGACCCTTGAGTTTTTCATCAGGATATGACTACTTGTAGAGTAGAGAGTACTTTGTCCCAAGCTTGAGGGACTGTGCTGTTGTTTTCAGAGCTATTTCTACACAGCAAACTCTGTCACACCAGTTGTACTCCTCCCCCAAGAACCACCAACCCGGACCACAACTCAGATCTAAGCTAGCTCTGCCCTCCCACTCTGATCTGCCACTTAATTCCTCCAAGCAAGTGGGCCTGGGGCCAGAAGCAACTTCAGCTGTAGCTCTGTAAGCAGCCTCAGAGCTGCATCACCTCTGCTGCCCCCGGGGTGGTGACTGAACCATGAACTCCTTTCACTCTGTCCCAGCAGCTTTTCCCACTAACCTTCTCTGTTGTCTTTGGTGTTTGTGGGTTGAGAAGTCTGGTAACTGCCACAGCTCACTGATGCAGGGCGCTAGGGCCTGTTCCGCCTGGCTCCCAGTCTGGTTGGTCCAGGCGCAGCTCACAGTGGGCTCTGCTCCACTCCACTACCAGTTCCGTGCAATAGACCTTACCCCGTGACCATCCAGGCTGTCCTAGGCTGGAGCCCTGCTTCCCTCTGCTATTTCGTGGGTTTTGCAGTTCTCAAATTTGTTCAGAGCCATTTTTATAGGTGTTTTGAGGGACCTGGGCGGGGGGGGGAGCTCATGTGAATCCCTGCTTTCTAGCTGCCATCTTGGCTCTGCCCTCTACAAATATTATCTTATCTGATCTTCTCAACAACCCCAAGAGGTAGGTGCTGATATTTTTTCCACTTTATAATTGAGGATACTGAGACAGACAGAGGTTAACTGACTTGCCCAGGATGACACAGCCAGTAAGTGTCTGAAGTCAAATTTGAACTCAGGTCTTCCTGACTCCATGGAGGCCTATCACACTATTACCTATATCACCTAGCTTTTTCTGCCTCTGTCACCTTGCGGTTCATTGAATTAGTGCCTAAGGACAGAAGTCTTGGACAAATACTGCAGGACAATTAATTGGATCCTGTATTAAATATATGGAAAAGAATGGGATAGGCACTTGGGAAGTTATACATTGTATTCAATAATTTCAAACTGTTTCTTGCTAAAAGAAAAAGGAAGAAAGGAAGGAAGGAAAGAAGAAAGGAAGGAAGGAAGCAAGGAAGGAAGGAAGAAAGGAAGGGAGGAAGGGATGGAGGGAGGGAGGAAAAGAAAAGAAAGATAGGAAGAAGGAAAGAGAGAGACAGAGAGACAGAGAGCGGGGGCGGGGGGGGGGAGAGAAATCAATATTAATACCAGTATTCTTCTGGCAAAAATACCTTGATTCAAGTCTTGCTTCTGAAATACCCTGTCTGTACGACCCTGGGCAAGTCACTTAACCTTTCAGTACTCTAAATTACAGAAAAGGTGCTGGCCTTCATCCGTAGATGAAATTGAGCTCCCAACGCCTCTTTGGCATTGATTTATTTAATCATAGCTCCAGACCCTATCCCTATTCTTTTGGCAATGCACTCTGGCTATGGATCAGGACTCACCACTCTCTCTGAAGAGTTAAAATCACAGATGATCCAGAGGACAACAGAAAGGTGTGTGATGACAATAAATTGAAAGCCCTCAGTAAACCTTAAAACCCTTTGTAAATATCAACTATTATTATCACTACCACCATCATAATTATTATATTATCCATAATGACTGGTGTGCAAGAAATGGTATAGCATACATTGCATCCAATAGATGCATCATTGGGCCAGTGGAGAGAGGATAGGACTTGAAATATGGCACACCTGGGTTCAAGACACACTAGACCCCAGTTAGAAATCTGGCTCTGACAAATTACCAGCTTTATGAACGTGGACAAATCACTGAACTTCCACCAGCTTTGCTTTCCTCATTTGTAAAATTGGAATAATAATTTCTTGAACACCTACTACACAGGATAATTCAGAGGCTCAAAAACAGTGGGTAGAATAGCAACAATAAAGATTAAAAAAAAAAAAGGAATTGGGTCCCTCATCTCTCTTTCCCCCCCTTCTCCCCCCCCCCCAACAAGTCACTTTAAATAGAGTTGGGCTACTCAGGTAGAGAGAACAAGGGATAACAGGCAAACAGCTGAATTGCTTCACTGGAACCCATAAAAAGTTAAATTTCCTAGAAGTTTCTGAGTGCTTTGGTAGAGAGCTCCTGGAGAGAGAACATGAATGACAAAGGTAGGACAGCATTGAGTTCTACACCTAGAGGGAGAACTCTCATCGGTGAGTGATGTTTGATCCTTTGAAATATAGCATGTAAAAATGAACTTGAAAAGCTCCAGAAAGTAATTGTTCCCAAGATGAGAGTAGTTATCCTTTCCACATTGAGATGTTCCCTATCTCAGTTTTGATATATCATGGATCTGCATAAAAAAATTAAATGGGAATTTTGGAGGAGTTTTATGGAAGCTACAGATGACACATGAAGGCCAACAGATGACACAGAGCCTATGACCAAATAACTTAACCCGAAGTTTACAATAAGGTACTGTAAATATCCAATAACAGAAAAAGAAAAAGAAAAAAAAAATTCAGACTGCTTCTCCGGCCTGAAGGGAAGGCCAAAAAATTTTTCTTGGATTTTCTGGATCATGGGGATGGAAGGGGGGGGGGCGCGCGCCACACCCCTAAAGCCCCGCCCCCAACCCTTAAGATGTGTAAGGGATAACTGTATAGGATTATTTCTCAGAAGGGAAATAACATTGTTATACAGTAGTTAGAGCCCTAGAATTGGAGTCAGAAAACTGGTTCAAATCCTGTCTCTACTCCTTATGACCTGTGCGATTCGGGCAGAGTCCTCTCTATGAGTCACAATTTCCTTACCTTTAAAAGTGGAAAAAGATGATTTCTAAGGTCCCTTCTAGTCATCTGATCCTATGAAAAGTCATGGCCCTACTTGTAAGGTGCTGGGCATGCAAATCTAGATTGGATTTATGATTTGTAATAAGATTGGATATAATGCTGGAAGAGGTCTCTGAAGCTTTTGGGTGGGTCTCTCCCTTTTCCTCAATCCAACCTCCTGGCCCTTTCTATAGGAGGCTTTTCTCATGTATTTTTAGCCACCCCAGTTCATTAACCATCCAAGGAAGGTACCTATTCCTAGAGAATGACACTCAGCAGTTTCAGGGATTTTAGGTATTTGACAGCTGCAACAGGATACAATAAATAAACTTCAGGATTTTTGTTTAAGAAAAAAGAAAAGTCAACCCAAACCTAGCCCATCATTTTCAACTGGCAGGAATATAAATAGCTGATGCACTTTACCATTTATAAAGCCAAACAAAGGCCTAGAGGAAGTTGTCCAAAGGTGATTATAATGTGTATGTTTATGGGAACAAGATGTGGCCACCCTCCTGCTCAGGGTCCATCTGAATAGGTTTGTTTATAAATAAAATTCCAAAGGGAATGAACCTACTTCCTGTTAGTGCTCTCTCTCTCTCTCTCTCTCTCTCTCTCTCTCTCTCTCTCTCTCTCTCTCTCTTTCTCTCTCCTTCTCTGTCTGTTTCTCTGTCTGTCGTTGTGTCTCTGTAACTCTGAGGGTCTTTGCCCTCCAGTTTGATTTTTTTTTTATTAAAGGGGCCATCCCTTGACGCAGGTCTTAAAGAGGCCTAGTCACTGAATGGGCATTGCCTTATTCAAAGTGAGAACTTGAAAAAACCTTAGCTTAAAAGAGCCAGAGTCTCCCACTGCATCCTGGGCCATCTCCAATCAGCCTGATTGATATCTGGCTATTGGACCCAGATGGCTCTGGAGGAGAAAGTGAGGCTGGTGACTTTGGACATCCCTCACTCGCTCAAATCAAAGTCAACTGCAAGTCATGTCATCATCTCCCTGATATCATGGTCCTCTTCTGGAATGAAGGAAAAACCACACAACCCTGTTTATCTCTGTCTCTCTGTCTCTGTCTCTTTATCTCCTGCTTTTTAAGTGGGGGTCTGACATCTTGCTGTTTGGAAAATTCGTATAATGTTGGCTGAAACTTAGTAATATTCAGTTTTGAATTAAATAAGATCAATATAAGCAATGGTCACAGTATGGAAGCCTACAAACCTAGGAGTTCATCTCCAAGTGTTTCTTCTGGTTCATCCCTACCACATTTTCTCCAGCTCTTTTGAATTTTCACATGAGTGCTGAATTAGTACGTTGCTGAAAAAAGCAAGGAAATAAGCTTCTCAGCTCCCATCCCAGGCAACCCTAGCACCAGACCTGGGAGGATTTGGATTCTTTTCATCATAACAAGCACACACTAATTTTGGGGGTGAGTGATTTCAAATAGCCCAGAATTGAAAAGCATAAAGAGACTAAAGGCGTCTTGCATATGTACCTCAGAGGGCAGGTGTCGAGTGGGCAAGGAACGGCATGTATATTTTGTGCAATTTTTCCCATGTGACTCATCCACAACCCAAAATAATTGTGTAGGTGAGGGCTGATCCACTCATCACACTGATGTCCTGGTACATTTTTATTTGTATGGCTTGAGCACTAATCAAATCAACTCTGCCATTCCTAGAAAGGATGTGTCCACCAATTACCCCACAGTTTCATTCACTATTCCCTGTGGCTAGACCGGCATACTGAGCCCTAGCTTCTACTCTATTAGAATGTAAGCTACTTGAGGGCAGACGGTCTTGCTTTTTTGAGTTTGTATCCTTATCACTTAGCAGGGTTCCCGACTCATATTAAGCAAATCAAGTCAAGTCAACAGCATTTATTAAGTGCCCACTATATGCCAGGCACTATGGTAAGCACTGGGGATTCAAGAAAGGCAAAAGATAGTTCCTGCTGTCAAGGACTTCACAGTCTGATTGGGGAAGATAACATGCAAACAACCATGCATGAACAAGATATGTACAGAACAAATTAGAAATAATCAACAGAGAGGTTCTAGTATTAAGGGGGATTGGGAAAGGATTCTTGTAAAAGGTGGGATTTTAGCTGAGAATTGAAGGAACCCAGAGAGGCCAGGAGGTGAAAATGAGGAAGGAGAGAATACCAGGCATGGCACATAGCCATGGGAATTGGGAGATGGAGTACCTTTGACAAGTAACTGCAAGGAGGCTAGAGTCACTGACAGAAAAATCTTACATTTGATTCTAGAGGTGATAAGGAAGGGAGAACTTGAGTCTCTCTCTCTCTCTCTCTCTCTCTCTCTCTCTCTCTTTCTCTCTCTCTCTCTCTCTCTCCCTCTCTCCTCTTTCTTTTCCTTCCTTCTTTCCTTCCTGTCTATTACTTCTTTTCTTTTCCATTTTTTAGCTCTCTTTTTCTACTAGATCTTTCTTATTTGCCTACAAGTATTGAAAGATTCTGCTGTTTTAAAAAGAAACAACCTTCTCTTGACCTTGCTGATCCATTTAGCTACCAAACAATTTATCTCCTTTTTATTGTCAAACTTCTCAAACAAGTGGTCGACATCTGTTTATCTCATCTTATCCTACTTATTGGCTAAGGGAGGAGAGTTAATGGCTGTATTTTGGACCCTCCTGGCTTAGAGTGAATGTCAATGGTAACTGTTTTCCTTTGGAACAGCAACCCTGAGGGTCTTCCCCTCCCAGCTCGATTTTTTTTTCTTTTTCTAATTAAAGGGACCATCTCTTGACTCACTTCTTAAAGAGGCTTGTTCACTGAATGGGCATTACCTCACTCTAAGTGAGTACATGAAAAGACCTGAACCTAAAAGGGCCAGGGTCTCCCATTGCATGCTAGGTTATCTCCAGTCTTCCTAGTGAATATCAGGCCATTGGACCCAGATGGCTCTGGAGGAGAAAGTGAGGCTGGTGACCTTGCACAGCCCTCCCTCACTCAAATCAAAGTCAACGGCAAGTCATGTCATCATTTCCCTGATGCCACGGTCCTCTACAAAAATGAAGAACAAACACAACAAAAACTTATTGGTTAACACCCTGTGCTTTGCCTTCTACCCTTATTATTCTGCTGAAACTGCAGTTTCAAAGGTTTTCAGTAATCTTCATTTTAGTAAATCAAATTTCTTCCAGTACTCCCTTTCTTTGACTTCTCTGAAGCATTCAAAACCAAGTTATCTCCTTTATAAACTTTTTTCATCTTTGACTCCTGTTACCTTGCATTATCCTTCCTTTTCTCCTGCCCTTCTAAATCCTCTTTCCCTGTCACTTTAATTGCCTTTCCTACCTATAGCCCTATAAATGTGTTTTGTACTCTCCCTTTCAAAAAGAGCAACCAACTCCCACTCAGTTTTATACTGACTCTCAAATCTATATCTTTAACCTCACTCCTGAATGCCAGGCTCACATTTCCAATATGTGTTGAACATTTCCATTTGTATGGCCCACTGTCATCTTAAATTGAACATGTCAAAAACTGAACTCATTTCTAACCAATCTTGCTAATTCTAAACCCAATCCTGCTCACTTCCAGACTTTTCCATTTCTTTCAGTGATAGCAGCATTCTTCCAGGCTTTTTCCTTGAGACTATTACAACTTTTTACTTTTTTCCTCTCCTTTATTCCTTTTAGCAGAGAAGCCACCAACTCAGTTCTTTATCTCATGGGAGTTCCCTCCTAATTCCACTGCTATCACCCTTCAATCCTTTATTACTTCATTTCCTCACTATTGCAATGGCTTCTTTGGTTGTTTCCTTGGTTCTAATCTCTCCCTCTCCCAGTCTTTCCTGTTCCACCTGTACCAGTGGAATAGTCTTAGAATATCACTCTCCTTATGCCACTGTCCTGCAATGGCTCCACCCTGACTAGTGAATGGTACGTTAACTCTTGGCCAAAATCAAAGTCTCTACAATTTCATCCTGACATACCTTTCTAATTGGCTTTCTTATAATTACCCAGCAGGAGCTCTTCATCCCAGGAAGACTAGTCTACTCACTGTTCCCTAAGCATACTTAAATTTTTCTGGTTCCATGCCTTAATTTACAACATATTTCCCCATCCCAATCAACTTCTTTATATACAGAAGCTCTTTTGCCTATGCCAAATCTTTTTTTTTTTAACAGGGTAACCTTCTTTTATTATGTGCATACTTGTTTTTTAATTTTTTAAACATTTTTATTTACATTTTTGAATTTCAAATTCTATCTCTCCTTCCCTCCCCTCCCAACTCCCTGAGATAGTAAGCAAACAGATATAGGTTATACACGTGCAATTATGTAAAACATTTCCATATTTTTCTACATTCCCTGCAAGAAGACTCAAATTGTAAAAAATGAAAAAAAGAAAATGAAAAACAGCATGCTTCAGTCTGTATTCAAACAATATCAGTTCTTTCTCTAGAGGCAGATAGTATGCTTCATCATTAGTCCTATGGGGATTGTCTTGGATCATTGTATTGCTGAGAATGGCTAAGTCATTCACAATTCTTCATTGAACAATATTGCTGTTACTGTGTACAATGTTCTCCTGGTTCTGTTCACTTCACTATGTATCAGTTCATGTAGGTCTTTCCAGGTTTTTCTGAAATCACCCTGCTTCTCATTTCCTATAGCACAATAATATTCCCTCACAATACCACAGCTTGTTTAGACATTCCCCAATTGACAGGCACCCCTCTGATTTCCAATTTTTAACCACCATAAAAAGAGTTGCTATAAATATTTTTATACAAACAGGTCCCTTTCCCTTTTGGAGATATCTTTGGGATATAGATCAAATAGTGGTATTTGTCTATGCCAAATTTTAATGTCCCAGCTTATGACATTTCCTTCATGAAATCTTGCCTGACCAGTTTTACCCATAGTGACCCCTACCCCACAGAATCTCAGAACAAGATGGGACCACAGAGGTCACCTAGTAGAACCCATGTGTGAACAAGAATCCCCTCTACACTATATGTGCTCAGCCTTTTCTTGAAAATCCCCATTGAAGTGGAGGTTATAACCTCTGCCAGGAGCCCATTACACTTTGAGATGGCACTAATGTTAGGCAGAGTTTTTTTTTTCCAAACATTAATTTGTTTTGCAGATTCTACTCATTGCTGCTAGTTCTTCTGAACTGTGGGACAAGTTAGACAGATCAAACTTAATCCCTCTTTACAGATGCTAGACCTTTGAAAACTTGAAAATTACCATCAACGTACCCTTTAATTCTTCTTTCCCAATCTGCATGATACGAAGGCCTTAACTTCCTGATCTCCCTCTTTCAGATGTTTCCCAGCTTATCAATGCCTTTCCTGAAATGTGGTACCTAGATCTGAATGAAATACTAAAGATATGGTCTGACTAGGGCAAAATACAGCACGAGCTCTACTTAGTCAATAAGCATTTGCTGCGTCTAACACGTGCCAAGCTCTACTAGGCACTGGGGATGCAAAGAATGGAAAGGAACAAAAAACAAAAACAATCCCTGCCCTCCAGGAGGTCAGAATCTAATGGGGAAGATAACATGAAAACAATGGGGTAGAAATAAGATATTATACAGAATAAATTGGAGATCATAAACAAAAGAAATGTTATTAGCACGAAGAGAGCTCACGAAAGGTTTCTTATAGAAAATGGGATTTTAGTCGGGCCTTGAAGGAAGTAAGAGAAACTAAGAGGTGGATATGAAGAAAGAGAGCATTCCAGACACAGAAGACATGACTTTACTTTTCAGTACTGGCCATTCAAGAAGTTCCAAATTTACTTAATTAGGCTCTACATCTAACCTACTTTGCCTCACATTTTGCTACAAGAATAGCATCAGAAACTTTATCAAATTCCTTAATGAAATCCAATTACTTATGCTTATAGTGTTCTTCTGACCCACTAGTCTAATTACTCTGTCAAAAAAGGAAATGGAAATATTTTTGCCTGGCCTGTTCTTGAAGAAGCCACGCTGGTTCTTTGTAGTCATCATTTCCTTTTATAGATAACCATTAGACATCATTTTACTAATATGTTTTAAAAGTTTGCCAAAAATTGAAGGCCAGCTTGCCACACTAGAGTTTGTAGAATCTATTCTTTTCTCTTTTTGTTGGAAAGTGTGGACATTTGTGCTCTTAGAATTCTGTAGTACCCTGGCAGAGAGTTAGTTCTATAAATAAGGAAGGAGTTTTATTTTATTTTTATTTCGATCTTAACAAACACCATGTAAAATGAACAGAAAGAGAGGATCATTCATGAAGTAGTAATCCTCATTACATACAATCCGATTTTCTTTTAAAGTATTCAATAAATTCAAAACATTACTTTCAAAGATATCTTGCTTATTTGTGAGCCCTTCTGACCTTTCTTTTGTTCTCTTTTTTGGGTGGTGAAGTCCTATTCCAATCCCCTCTCTTCCTTTTGCCCCACAGATGAAAACAAACAGACAAACAAATCAAAACCTTTGTGACAAATATGCACAATCAAGCAAAGAAAATTCCCACATAGACCATGTTCAAAAATATGTCACATTCTGCCCATCACCTTTATGGCAGGAGGTACCTTGCCTGTTTTTCATGATTTTTCAAAGAAATCTTATTTACAAGGTCTTTTAAATATGTAGAGATGCAGAGTTCATCTAGGATTGGTGACTCTCTTACTGTCTCTCTTCAAGTTCTCTCTATTTGTCTTGAATGCCAACTAGTTTTGTTCTGTCCTTTGCAATTCAAAGATTGTTTTCCTTAGCAGAGAAAGTAGATACAATTAAGAGTTGAGCAGGTCTGCCTTTTCTTTATCACCGATTATTCTTTGTCCCATTCATTTTCCCAAAGGTTTAAGCTTTTAGCAAGCTTCTTACAGGACTGTTTCCCTTTTGGAGATCTCCTCTCTTTCCTGTCTTTGCTTTTATCTTCCATATAATTATTTTTAACATTTACTTTGTTTTTTAAGTTTAAGGGATTTCCACATTGGGTTCTTAATACAATCCTCATTTTCCTTCTCATTGGAATTATTTCTCTTTGTGTTTTTAGAACTGCATTCGGGAGAGCTCTCTACCTTTTTTTCCTGGGTTGTTACTGTATTAGAATTTTAGTGTTGGATACTGTCTGCACTTTTCTCCAAACCAGGGATTGTAGGTAGGGAAAAATATGTCTGCATTTTCACTAACCTTTATCTGAAATTTAGCATTTCCTCTAATTATAATTTTAAGAAATTTTTGAGAAAGGGTCCATATGGTTACATCAGATTACCAAAGTGTCCATGATAGAGTAAAGGTTGAAAATTCCTGCTTTAAACCCTTTAAATCTAATCCAGCATGTATGTCAGATGATTCCAAGATTTCTGCTTTTTCTCTACCAGAAGCTCCAGGAAGGAGTGGTCACTTCTCCACAAAACTTCCACCATTTCCACCCTTCCAGCTAGAGTTGGTGAGAATCAAGTACAGAATCATATCAGTCCATGTTTGTTCTTTTGCTTTTTGGCAGAAGAAACTACCGGTAAAGCACAGCTTTGGGTACAGAGTGAGCTCCATCAAATGTCTAGATGACTGAAAGTTCTCTTCCTTAAAGAATGTCTCTGTGCCATTCCTTTTTTCTGCCTAAGTAGAATATTCTAATAGTGATATTTCTTCTGTTTCTACTCAGCTTTTCTCCAAAATGGTTTGCTTCCTGATCTGGTTCCTGGATTTCTTCAAGTGAATATGTCTACTTAATACGCAATGCTACTATTATTTGTCAACCACAAAAGTTGGCCAACCCAACCCTCCCCCTCCCACACACTCTTTTTACCTGTGTTGATTCTTTTGGATAAAACATACTATTTCAGAGTTATAGTCCAGTCATGGGTCTTGTTTCGAATTTATCATATCTCTTATCCATACTTTGTGCATTTATGCACAGATATCTGAGGCCTTTGGTTCTATTACCCTTCTGAACTTTATAGCACTTTGTGTATGCACTAGTTATTTGGCATTAGTCATATACTACTTTATAGTATTATGTTGCACATGCATATTTCATGTCTTCCCAGTAGACTACAATCTCCATGTAGATGGATCATGTCTTATGCTTCTCTGGGTCCCCACAGAACCTATGTACAACATATTACACATAAAAGTTTCTCAATGGCTATGTCTTGATTGATTGCTTTTCGAAAATTTCAGTGGAACTGAACCTAGTACATCCTAGGGCTGGATTAATTAGGAAATATGAAAAAAATTGGCCATACTTAAGTATATAGTGGCAGATATCCATTGTCTTTAATTTACATTGGAATAAGACAGATGTCAGCTGTATCCTTGAGGAATACTATGCCTATACATTTTTCCAAGAACTTATTAAAAACCATTAAGGTTTTTAATCTAAACCTGCTATGAACTACTCCCAATTTCCCCCTCTCTCATTTTCACTCCCTCTTGGGGACAAAAATAGCTTACTCTACAAGTTAGGATGGAGCATGAGCCCATTCTCTAGACCTCATTTCAATTACATGACATTGTCCTTCTATTTTTCATTCAGGGCTTAAATTAGAAAAAAAGTATCTTGCAAGATGCCAGAGATAATATTTCTTCTCATTGGATAAGAGGAGAGGGTCTAGAAAACATAATTAATTGGTCTGGAGAATGGTTCCTGGGATGTTTTTTCTCAATTGTTATAGCATATCACTTGGCAGCTCTTTTCTCCATAGCCTGCATTTGGGAAGAATAAATTTTGCTTCTTATTATGTACAGATGAGGACATTCTCTCCTGGGCTCTGGCATAGATGTTCTTTTCCAGTTAGTGTCTTCAGCACCTCCCAACCTTGCATCACACTTTCCCATTTTAGCATAGATATATAGTACTAAATCAACTCTGTAATTATGTCAAGAAATGATTTCCCTATTTTCCCACATTATCCAAGTTTCCATTGAACTGACTTTTTCAAGCCAGTTTTGCATTAATATTTTGCAGGATGAAGTGCATGTGCATGTGCCCTTCGGTCTACACATAGGATAACACTATGTTGTCATCTTCATAAATGACACCACTAATTTCTGGTATGAGCTCTGCACTAGACTTCCAGGAGGGGCAGTGTATTTTTGCCCATCCCTACATATTCTCTCACCTCATACCTTTGGAACCAGTAAGAGGCCTGTTGAAGAGACATGATGACTGATACAAAAACTAAAACTGTGTGACCTTGGCCTCCTTACTGTGATGACCTAGGCAAATGAGCTAAATGTTCTACATAAAGAATTAGGGGGCACTGAGTAGAGCACCAGCCCTGGAGTCAGGAGGACCTGAGTTCAAATCCGACCTCAGCCACTTGACACACTTACTAGCTGTGTGACCTTGGGCAAGTCACTTAACCCCAAGTGCCCTGCCTTCCCCCCTCCAAAAAAAAGAATTAGAGGAATCCTACATGGTAAAGAATGAATGCTCTCTGGATCATTGAACCTATGATCAAGGAACTGCGTTTTTGTTTTCCATTCTAGGAAAGTGTGATATTAATAAGCTCTGTAATGAAACCAAGAATAAAATGAAACTTTCCTGCAACAGTTCTTAGTTGCCCTCCCCGTATTAGAACAAATGTCTCCCCTCTGGAAGCAGAGTCAAGAAAAGCTGTGTTCAAATCCTGCCTCAGATTCTTACTAGGAGTATGACCGCAGTCAAGTCATTTAAATCTCTCAGGACCTTAATTCTATTCTCAGCAGATAAGGATAATAGTACCCACATCACAAAGTGATTGCAAATTTCCAATTCGATAATGGAAAGCCATATATAAAAATGCTAGCTATTATTATTATGATCATAAAATTTTCAAGCCTGGTGCACCCCATTTGGTGCATGGTGCTCCTTCAAAGAGCTGTCACACACTAGGACATGACTCACCCACTGTCTCTTTCACTTGAATCCCTTGATTCCATCTTCTAAACAATATTACAACTACAAACACTGATTCTGTCTCACTCAACCTTGAAAAGCTACAGCAGACTCTCCAGAGACCAGACAAGCTTTTTAAAATTAGTGAGCATGGTTCTAACGAGTGCACGTGAAAACAAGGTTCTATTTAATTAGAAAAATATTAACCAATTCTCTTGGCTCAATTATGTCAGCTTCACATAAAAATACTAGGAAGGATGCCAATGTGTCTAACATACAAATATTTGGAAAACATGGACTGTTTCACTTGATGAAACTGGGGCCCAAACTCCAACTACAAGAAGCCAAATAAGCTCAAAGACTCTCTGTACCATATTACCAAGGACAAGGAGGAATTGTTGGTGGCCTTCTGAAACTAGGACTGAAGGCCTTTTGTGACTCCTGGCACTAATTTGCCATGGAAATGTTAACATTGTTTACTTGTCCTAAGAAGTTCTTCTACACTCAACAAATACTAGTTACATTCCCATGTTTCCAATCAATTCATTGTTGGAGCCCAGGGATAAATTATTGAGACTTTGCAAAAGTCGATGCATACTTGAATTACTTTAGTGTTTTTTTCCTCTCCTAAAATTAACTCAAAGATTGTCTTTCAATCTCTACCATGATGACATCTCATCACAGTATCATAGAATCTAAGAGTTAGATTCAGTCATCTTGTCCTAAGCATCCGTCGTATGACAGGCACTGTTCTGGGCTCTGCAGATACAAAGACATATGGAAGCTCTCTTGCCTGAAGGGACATGAGATATCAAACAATGCCATCAACCATCCAAAAACGAGAATCCCCTTTCATCAGATAGCTAACATACTAGGATCCTAAGAGGTCTTTATAGACTTTGTCATTGGGCTAAATAGAATAAAATGAAAATGAAAAGTATCAAATATGTGTTCTTAAACATTAGCATTTTTAAATCATACACAAGGACATGAAGTCATAGCTGGACAGCAGTGTATCTGAGAAGGATGTGGGGTATTTCAGTGGATTGTCAGCTCAATATAATTCAACAGTGTGAGAAGGCAGCTAGTCAGTCATTCAACAAATATTTATGAAGCACTTGCTACATGTTAGGCACTGTGCTAAGTGCTAAGGATGCACAGTGGGGCCAAACAACAGGCCTTATCCTAAAGAAGCATACATTCTAATGGAGGAGACAACATGTAAATAAGCAGGTACCTATAAAATATGTACAAAGTAAAGGAAGGCAATGTGAAAAAGCAAGGCATAAGCAGCAGGGTGAACCAGGAAAGGTGGGATTTAAGCTGAGTCTTGAAGGGAGCCAAGGAAACAACAGATGAAGGGGAGGGAGCAAAGAATTCTAGACATAGGGGACTGCCACTTGAAAGGCACTGAGATGGTGCCATGTTTTGTTTGAATGGCTACAAGTAGGCCCAAGTAGATGGATCAGAAAGTGTATAGAAGAAAATAAGGTGTAAGACAACTGGACATGTAGGAAAGAGCCACATCATGGAGAGCCTTAAATGACAGCAGTTTATCCTTGAGCCTATAGGGAATAAGGAGTCCCTGGAGCTCACTGCATACAGAGGGTGACAATCATCAGACCTACAATTTAGAAGGTGGCTCATAGTGTACCACTAAAGATCCCATTGCAGGTTGGTATCAATCACAGCTCCGGTTACTTTGTCACATATTGTTGTATAGGTACTTATTAAGGAACAAAACCGAATCACCAAATCATTTACTCTAAATAGGGGTGGGGGAACATGTGGATTTGTTCCGTGAAGTTTGGATTCAGTCAAAGAACCATACTTAAGGATCTAGAGGGCCACATGTGGCCTTGAAGCTGCAGGTTCCCCACCCCTGCTTCCAAGCCATTCAAAGCAAGAAGGCAGCCTTCTACTAGCTGGTGGCAGGCTTAGTCAAAAGCAAACTCCCAAGGGAGACTACATAAACTGCAAATAGCAGCACCAACAAAGGAAGTCACTTTGACCCAGCAATATCACTACTTAGTCTGTATTCCAAAGAGATCAAAGAAAAGGAAAAAGGACCTATCTATGCTAAAATATTTATAGCAGTTCTTTTTGTGGTAACAAACTGAGGCGATTTCAATCATTTGGGTGATGGCTGAACAAATAGTGGTATATGATTGTGATAGAATATGATTGTGCTATAAGAAATAACAAGAGATATGGTTTCAGAAAAACATGGGAAGTCATATAGGAACTGATACAAAGGGAATTGAGCAGAACCAGAACATTGCACGATGAAAGACTTAGCTACTCTGATCAAGACAAAAATCCAAGACAGGTCCAGAAGACTCAGGATGACAAATGCTATCCATTTCCAGAGAGAACTGATGAACTCTGACTACATATTGAAGCATATTTTTTTCATTTTCTCTATTTTTCTTCTGTGTGTGTGTTTTCTTTTGTAACATGACTAATCTGGAAATATGTTTTGTATGACTTCACATATATAATCAATATTATATTATTTGCCTTCTCAAAGGGTTGGGGAAGGGCAGGATGGAGGGAGGAATTTGGAACTCAAACATTTTTTTGTTAATTTCTTTATTTATTTTTAGTTTACCACACACGGTTCTACATAGTTTTGAGTTCCAGATTTTCTCCCCTCCCTCCCCCTTCCCTCCCCAAGACAGCATGGAATCTCATATAACTGTCATGTCTAACTTCGCATTGAATTAATTTATGCACTATTCAAGTTGTGGAGAAGAATTTTGACCAATGGAATGAATCATGAGAAAGAAGAATCAGAACCAAAAAAAAAAAAACAACCCAAAAACAAAAACAAAAGAGAAGCAAAAAAGGCGAGCATGTAGTGCGCCTCGATCCGTATTCAAACTTCACAGTTCTTTCTCTGGATGAAGATAGCATTCTCCATCTTGAGTCCCCTGGAGTTGTCCTTGCCCCTTAGGTTGCTGAGAAGAGCGCAATATGTCAGGGTTGGTCCTCAGGGATCCATATATCTGTGGCTGTGCATTACGTTCTCCTGGCTCTGCTCCACTCACTCAGCATTATGTCGTGTAGGTTTTTCCAGGTTGTTACGAAGTCTGCATCATCCCCATTTCTTATGGCACAATAGTATTCCATCACCTTCATATACCACAGCTTGTTCAGCCATTCCCCAATTGATGGGCATCCCTTTGATTTCCAATTCTTGGCTAGCACAAAAAGAGCTGCTATAAATATCCTTGTACATATGAGTCCTTTTCCCGCTTGTGTGATTTCTTTGGGATGCAACCCTAGAAGTGGTATTGCTGGGTCAAAGGGTATGAACATTTCTATAGCCCTTTGGGCATAGTTCCAAACTGCTCTCCAAAATGGCTGGATCAGCTCACAACTCCACCAGCAATGCAACAATGTTCCAATTTCCCCACATCCTTTCCAGCATTTATCATTTTCCTGTTTTGTTATTTTAGCCAATCTGACAGGAGAGATGTGGTATCTAAGAGTTGTTTTGATTTGCATTTCTCTAATCAGTGGTGATCCAGAGCATTTTTTTTATGCCTATAGATAGCTTTAATTTCTTCCTCTGAAAACTGCCTGTTCATATCCTTTGACCATTTCTCAATTGGGGAATGGCTTGTATTCCTATATATTTGGCCCAGTTCCCTGTATATTTTAGAAATGAGGCCTTTATCAGAGATACTAGTTGCAAAGATTTTCTCCCAATTTTCTGCTTCCCTCCTAATTCTTGTTGCATTGGCTTTTTTTGTACAAAAACATTTCAATTTGACATAATCAAAATTATCCATTTTGCATTTTGTAATGCTCTCTATCTCTTGTTGGGTCATGAATTCTTTACTTTTCCATAAATCTGATAAGTAAACTATTCCTTGCTTTCCCAAATTACTTATAGTATCAGCTTTTACTCCTAAATCATGAACCCATTTTGACTTTATTTTGGTATATGGTGTAAGATATTGGTCTATGCCCAGTTTTTGCCCTACCATTTTCCAATTTTCCCAACAGTTTTTGTGAAATAGTGAATTATTAGCCCAGAAGCTGCCCTCTTTGGGTTTATCAAAGAGTAGATTGCTAAACTTGTTGATTTCTCCTACTTGTGTACCTATCCTATTCCACTGATCCACACCCCTGTTTCTTAACCAGTACCAGGCAGTTTTGATGACTGCTGCTGTGTAGTACAGTTTAATATCTGGTGTGGCTAAGCCACCTTCTCTAGCATGTCTTTTCATTAATATCCTAGATACTCTAGACCTCTTGTTTTTCCAAATGAATTTTGTTATTATTTTGTCCAGCTCAGTAAAAAAATTTTTGGTAGTTCGATTGGTATGGCACTAAATAGATAGATTAATTTAGGTAAAATTGTCATTTTTATTATATTAGCTCGGCCTAACCATGAGCAACTGATATTTCTCCATTTATTTAGATCTGATTTTATTTGCGTGAAAAGTGTTTCATAGTTATGTTCATATAGGCCCTGGGTTTGTCTTGGCAAATAGACTCCCAAATATTTTATAGTGCCTTCAGTAACTTTGAATGGAATTTCTCTTTCTATCTCTTGCTGTTGGGCTTTGTCAGTAATGTATAGGAATGCTGAAGATTTATGTGGGTTTATTTTATATCCTGCAACTTTGCTAAAGTTGTTTATTATTTCAAGTAGTTTTTACTTGATTCTCTAGGATTCTCTAGATAAATCATCATATCATCTGCAAAAAGTGATAATTTAGTTTCTTCTTTTCCTATTCTAATTCCTTCAATTTCTTTTTCTTCTCTTATTGCTACAGCTAATGTTTCTAGTACCAAATTGAATAATAGGGGTGATAATGGACATCCTTGTTTCACCCCTGATCTTATTGGGAATGCATCTAGCTTATCCCCATTACAAATAATGCTTGTCGATGGTTTTAGGTAGATGCTATTTATAATTTTGAGGAAGGTTCCTCTTATTCCTATGCTTGCTAGTGTTTTTAATAGGAATGGGTGTTGTACTTTGTCAAAGGCTTTTTCTGCGTCTATTGAGATGATCATATGGTTTCGCTAGTTTTGTTGTTGATATGGTCAATTATGCTAATAGTTTTCCTAATATTGAACCAGCCTTGCATTGCTGGAATAAATCCTACCTGGTCATAGTGTATTATTCTCGTAATGAGTTGCTGCAATCTTTTTGCTAATATTTTATTTAAAATTTTTGCATCAATATTCATTAGAGAAATTGGTCTATAATTTTCTTTCTCTGTTTTAACTCTACCTGGTTTGGGTATTAGTACCATATTTGTGTCATAAAAAGAATTTGGTAGGACTCCTTCTTCACCTATTTTCCCAAATAGTCTACAAAGTATTGGAATTAGTTGTTCTTTGGAACTCAAACATTTAAAAAAAAACAAATGTTAAAATTTTTAAAATATAATTGGGAAATACTTAACAAAATAAAAATACATTAAAACTAAAATAAAAAAAAAACACAAAGGCTGTTTTGTAGCTGAGAGGAAAGATGGCAGTAGGGTCACAGTCACTTTGAAATAAATCATATTACTGGTCATTGCTACACATGTCTTTCCACGTCCTTCTTCACTCCCACCCAATATTTCTCCCCTAAGTCCTTCTCCAAGATTTAACTCTTAGTGAATGGAGTTATGTAGAATTGCGCTACAATCTTGGCAACTCTTTACCAATTTGTCAGATAGCCAACTCCTCTGTGGTTGACACTGTATTCCAAACAGGAGTTTAGAATCGTAAATTTAATACTGGAGAAAAAGGAATGGTAACTTTTTTCTTTTTAAAATTCAACACTTTGGGGAAGGGTACAATAATATAAGAAAAGATAGTATGGTATCTGGTTTTGCTCCTACAGAAGCTATCCATATAGCTGAGTTAAAGTTTACCTACCAAGACAATGGCCAGCCAGGGATCAGGGAAGCTAAACTGGTTGAATCAGTCCAAGCTTATCGTGTCAGTTCAAGGGTTAGGTTCTGGTCAAGTGGCCAGGTCTACTAATCTGCATAATTTACTTATGTTAAAGTGGAAAGGTAGGGTAGTAAAGAATGTAGACTAATCCTAACTCAGACAAGGAAGATAGAACTAACTAACTTCACTTTTGCTTCTGTATCCTTATTATCCTACCTATATAAACTGTATAACTTAAGAAAACTATGTAAAAAAGTAAACTAACCATAACTCAAACAGGAGTGGAGGAGCTGGTAACCTTCACTCCTGCTTCTGTATCAGTGTGAGTGTTCCTAGTGAGCACTGCACCCACTCTCTTGAGGAGTGTAATAAACACCTTCCTCTGCCCACTCTGGTCCTGAATTCTTTGGGTGAGAATGGGCAAATCACGTGGCTCTTCCTAAGGCTATGCTACCAGGAAAGCAATGAGCTGTGGAACCATGTCTCAGGCTAACTTCCTGACCCTGCCTTGGGGAGTCCTGTGATCCCCACTGCGGTGTTAAGGGGGCTACCACTTGAGATTTCCCTGGGGAACCCTGTGGTCTGCACAGCCTTCTTAAGGGGCCATCACTTGGGTCTTCCTTAGGATCTAACCCCTAGGAAGCCTTATGATCCCCACAGATAAAGGGGGGCTACCACTTGGTCTTCCTTTGGAGTCCTGTGGTCTGTACAGCCTTCCTTAAGGGTTATCACTTGGGTCTTTCTCAGGGTCCAACCCTAGGAAGTCCTGTGATCCCCACAACCATTCTAAGGGACCATCACTTGGGTCTTCCTCAGGGCCTAACCCCTAGGAAGCCCTGTGACCCCCACAGGTAAAGGGGGGCTACCACTCGGTCTTCCTCTGGGAGTCTTGTGGTCTGCACAGCCTTCCTCAGGGGTTATCACATGGTTCTTCCTCAGGGCCTGACCCTTCCTAGGGAGGTCCTATGATCCCCATAGACTAAGAGAACACCACTTGGTTCTTCCTCAGGGCTTTGGCCCTGCCCAGGAAGTCCGGTGATCCCCAAAACCATGTTTCTCACAATTGCATTTCCAATTTCTTAGCCACAAGAATTTTTGCTAGAAACTATTTTTCTATAATTGAGAATTGTAAGGATTTTTAAGTGCTTTTAAAACATATTTCTCTTGCCAAGTATTTGTTAAATAGCCTCATTTAAAAATAGTCATTAACAAATAAATATGTAACACTTAGAGTAAACATAGAAAATCTTAGTTAAGATGCTTTAAGGCAAAAATCCTTAACTTTTTGTGTGTTGTGCATCCATTTGTCAGAATGGTGAAGCCTATGTACCCTCTCTTGGAATATATTTTTAGTGCATAAAATACATTAGAGATTAATTATATCAAAATAAAGATGATTTTTTCCCATCCAAATTCATGTACCTTTCGGGAGTCCATGAACTCCAGGTTCAGAGTCCTGGTTTAGAGCACTAGAATCCATTCTGAATGAGATGGGATCACTATCACTATAATCTATATAACATTTAAAGGTTTGCAAAGTACTTTATGTCCATTTCCTCTTTTGAGGTAGTTACTACAGATATTGTCATTGTCTTGTGTGAAATTTAACAAAAAAGCAAACCTGAGGCAATTCTCTGTGCAAGATTCTGGTTTATTAGCAGGCCAATGGCTTGCCTCCATTTATGCCAAAGACCCTGAATTGAAGATGCAACTCATTTTTACAAACAGAAGAATAGAATGAAAATCATCTCATTGGTTAGGGGACTGGCAACATGATGTGGTTGGGGAATCGTGATTGTTTATGTCAAAGAAAGTAAGTATAGCCTACATATGAGATAAAGATCACCTCTTTCTATTTCTAAGGAATGCTTTTGTGAATTTATGGGTCCCAGCTGCATCCTGAGGTCACTGATAGGGATCCAGGTATGTAGATGAACTAGCTCCCAGGAATCTTTTTTTTTTTTTAAAGATGGAACAAGGTCAGTTAGTCCAGCTTCTCAAGGACACAAACCTTTCAGGGAACTCTGAGATAATGTTTATGAGAGTTCAGAGATTTTCTTTAAGTAACAGTGATTGTGGGAAAGCTTAAGTCTTTGGTATCCAATTCAGAGTGAAAGGAGACTGAATTTTTATACTCATGAGCTTTTTCACTCAGAGACAGAGAAGAGCTTTTAGGTTTGTTGCATAGAATTCAGAATATGGTTACAGAATAAAGTCACTTACAGAGTAAAATAAAATATAAAATACAGAATCAAGAATTCATTCTCTCATTATTCTTGTTATACAAATTATAAAATTTAAGCTTAGACAAGTATTTTGCCCATGGCCACATAGCTAATATGTGCCTCAGGTAAGATTTGTACCCAGTGCAGCTGACTTCTTCCACATAAGACACAACTGGAGAGAGGATGTGGTCATTAAAGAAGGAAGGAGAAAACCTTTTTCTGGTGTGGGATTCCCTCTGAAACCCAACCTCTTTCCTATTATTGCATGATCCACCAAACTCCTCTGGCTTAAGTCTACCCTGAGACTCAGACTTTTCTAAGTGAGGCTTTCCTCTGTGTCACCCATACCCCACTAGAACTAGAGACATCTGATTACAATATCTCCCTTTCCATGCTGCTTTTCTCTCTCTCTCTCTGACACTGACACCATGATACAATCTGTTAAAAGAAAAAAGGCTAATATTTTCTTGGTCTATGGCATCAGTGTGATGATACACAGGCCCATAGCTGTGGATCAGTTAGTTCTGACAAAAATGACAAAAATCTCATTAGCCTCCAGCTTCCTAGATTTCAACTCACCCTGTTTTCACTGTGAAACTGTAGGTCTATACTAATTTGCATAGTTTGTGATGCTCTAAAGGAACTACTAGGATGACTTGCCCAGGAAAAGACTTGAGGAGCTGGATCCTTACATACTGATGATGGCTAGGAACACACACACTTGAACTGCTGCCAGCTGGTACTGGTAAAGTGACTATCTACTTTGTGGCTTTCTTTTTATCCCTCTCCACATTTCCCTGCTCCAGTCATCCTCTCACCTTCTGTTTGCAACTTCCTTCTTATCCACAGATCAGCTTAAACATTCTACTTCACATTCTGACCCTGGCAAGATACCCAACCCATTCTTTCTTCCCAAATCTCAGAATCTTCTAGCTTTCAACTAATATGCATTTTTTTGTTTGTTTGTGTGTATGTGTTTGTTTGTTTCTCTAAATGTGGTTCATACTTGCTAGCCCTAGGTGGTGGAAGTTAAGCTGCTTCTTTCTTTTTCTATTATTTAATTTATTTATTTTTAGTTTTCAACATTCACTTCCATAAGTTTTAAATTTTCTCTCTCCCCCCACCCTCCCCAAGACAGCCTGCAATCTGATATAGGCTCTACAAATACATTCCTTTTAAACATATCTTCACATTAGTCATGTTGTATAGAAAAATTATAATGAATGGGAGAAACCAGGAGAAAGAAAAAAACAAAAGAAAACAAAAAAAGAAAATAGTCTGCTTCACTCTGCATTCAGACTCCATATTTCTTTCTCTGGATGTAGATGGCATTTTCTATCAAATGTCCTTTGGATTTGTTTTAGCTCCTTGCATTGCTGAGAAGAGCTAAGTCTATCAAAATCAGTCACTGTACACTGTTACTATGTACAATGTTCTGGTTCTGCTCACTTCACTCAGCATCCGTTCATATAAGTCTTTCTATGGTTTTTTGAAGCCTGCCTGTTCATCATTTCTTATAGCACAATAGTATTCCATTACTAAGCTGCTCCTTTCAACTGGCTTTCAATTTCACATCATAATTATGACTATCCTTCATTCTCCTCCCTCAAATTGCATATGTTTCATTTATTTATCAGATTCCAAGGCTACAAGAGTAGTACAGTCCCTCCTCACTGCATGCCTCATCTGTGACAGAACCTTCTTAGGTCTTCCTTTCTAAAGAGGAAGTTGCGAAAATGATTTTCCTAAAATATCTGTGTGATCACTCCCCTTCTCAATAACTTTTATTTCACTGTTATCTCTAGGATCAAATATAAACATAACTGGTTGACATTTGAAGTTCTTAATAACATGATCTTTTCTGACTTTTCTAAGTCTTCGTACTGAGCACTCCCCTTCCTGCATTTTATGTTCATACCACCATGACCTATTTCGTGTACCTCATGTACCTCATATACCTCATGTACATCAACCAATCTCCTATTTCTGTTCCTCTGTACTGTCTGTCCCCCATGACTGGTGTCTTATCCATCTTCATTTCTGTCTTTTAGAATCAAGGCTGGGCAAGAGGAAGCTGGAACCTTTTAGAGAGCCAATTATTAAATTTTATGTGAACTTGTCCACCTTAGAAATAGGCAAATGCTACAAATCAGGGCTTGATTTATTTATTGTCTAGGCTTAAGAAAATGTTTAAATTGTAGATTAAACTTTAAAGTGTGTTGTGAGTTTTCAGAGAGCCCATAGTTAAACATAGACCAATAGCCCTCTACTTAGAATCCTTGGCTACCTTAAAGACAGAACCAAAATCACTTTTCAGTCCCCTCAGCTGCCAGAGCCTTCCTCTCTGAAGTCAAGAGTCAATCAACATTTATTAATGGCTTATTGTATTCCAGGCAATGTGCTAAACATTGGAGATACAAATGCAAAAAAACCCCCAAAAAGACAGTCTCTGCTCTCAAGCTGCTTATCATCTAATGGGGAAGACACACAAAGGAAAGCTGAGAGGCAGAAGGTACCCATGGTGAAGAAGTCAAAGAAATACAAAATTAGTTCAGTCAAGCGGTAAACAAAGAGATGTCCTCTAAGGTTGCTTCCCAACTACTCTGTATCTATCTTGTACTGTGCACACATGTATTTATTTACCTGGTCTATACCTTATTCATACATATTTGTTTTCTTCTTGTCTTGCCCATTAGATCATGACCTCCCTGAGGGCAGGAATTGATTTTTGCCTTTCTTTGTATCCCCAGTGCTTAATGTGACTGCTACATAGTAGGCACTTAATAAATGTTTACTGATTGATTAATTATCTCCACTTTCTTTTTCCTCAACTTAGAATCATAGTCCTTTAGATATGAGAGATCTAAAAAAGTATCATACATTTCAATAGTCTCATTTTGCAGATGAGTAAAAAGGCCACTACATGGCAGCTAAGTGGCTCAGTTAATAGAGCACTACATGGAGTCAGGAAGACCTGAGTTCAAATCTAGCCTGACAGACTTGCTAGCTGTGTGACTCTGGGCAAGCTACTTCACTTCTGTTTGCCTTAATCCATAGGAGAAGGAAATGGCACACCACTCCAATATCTCTGTCAAGAAAACCCAATGGACAGTTTTGACATGTTATGGTGTATTGGCATCGACAATAATTGTGAATATGCCCATGTAGTTCTGCATCACAAAATATGAGAGACTCTCCATATAGAAGGTAGAAGAAGTAAAACATTTATTCAGACACTAGAGGACCAAATCCCATAACCAATAAGTCCAACCCATCCAAGCAGCAACCAACTCCCACAACCAGTAAATACACTTTATCATAACAGCAAGGAACTTGAAACACAACATCCCAGCATGTTGCCTCACCATCCCATAACCATCCACCCCCCCTGCTGGGGCCTTCCCACAAACACATTCACATAACAGCTAGCTCACCTGTGTCTGCTCTCTCTCTCAGTTCTAACTGTTCTCTGAGCACTTGCTGTGACATCCTTTGCTTTCCCTCTCAGCAAGCTGCTCCCACCACATGTGACTTAGGCTTTCTGTGACACAAGCAGGTCACATGGCCTATTAATGGGTGGGAAAGATCTTCAAATTTAAATTACCATTACATATGGTAAAGAAGATTTGGACACAACTGAACAACTGAACAACAGCATCAAAAAAAGTCACAGAGGCAGCAAGGATCAAAAAAAGAAATAGAAATCAGGTCCTCAGACTCACAGTCCAAGATGTTGCTAAACCATAAGGACTCTAGCCTTATTCTGTCAGTGACTTAAATTTGACTACAATTATAGTCACAATTACTTCAGCTATGTGGCACAATAGATAGAGGACTACTCCTAAGTTCAAATCCAGCCTCAGATACTTACTGCCTGTGTGACCTTGGGCAAGTCACTTAACTGTTGTTTGCCTCAGTTTCCTCATCTGTGAAACTGGGGGCGATAATATCATCTACCTCCCAGAGTTGTCACAAGCATCAAATGACATAATATTTGTAAAGAGCTTTGAAAATCTTATAGCTCTTTTTCAAAACTAAGGCTGATTTTTCATCCCTAAAAGATTTGATTATTTGGGGAAAGGAAGAAAATATCAGAGAATGAGAAAGAAGGATGAATTATCATACCTCGGCCCACATACCTTTCAAAAGGGAAGAGTTTGTGATCTCTTGGCATTTGGCACCTTAGAGCTGATTACTGTGGGAGCAGAAGATGAGACTTTGGCCTTAATTTTGAATTTGTTGAGTTGTTTCTGTAATCATCATAACATTATCTATTTAAATGTAATTACTTCAATATTTAAGTACCTTTTCTTAAAAGGGGAGGGAAAAAACCTTGTATTTTCCTGATGGACTAAAATGGCTCAGAATGGTATATTTAGGCAGTTTTGTAAATTCATTATTTACCTGAAGACCAAATATGATAAATCTGTACTAAGGATCATGTCAATCCACAATATGGGGCTGTTACAATGTTACTGCAGACATATATGCTACAGTGCAGACAAAAATTATGAAAAATTTTTTAAAAAGAGAAAATGTTGTAGCTACTGTGCTTCAGTGGAAATATATAGGTTAGAATAGTTCACATTACATAACACTTCCCTATGTATAAAGCATTGTAGAATATGAGAAACATTTATTATGCACCTACTATATTCCACGCATGGTGCTAAGATCATTTCCCACAAAAAAAGTCCTTTGTAGTGGGTCATGTCACTAATACCCCCATTTACAGAGAGAAAACTAAGGCTCAGAGGTACTAAATTATTCTTCCTTGGTCCCAAGGCTAAAGAGTCACAGAACCAAGACCCAGAGCAAAGTCTGTTGTATGCTTTCCTCTCCTCCATACAGTCTCCCATTTGGTCTGTACTTCCTTGAGAGAGGGTGAGACTGAGACCATATATGGAAAGTTCATAGGGAGAAAAGTAGTACAGGCTACTATTCTTCTACTTAAGTAGTCTAATCATTGGATGGTGGTTATAATAAATTCCAATTCTCCAAGTTCTCCTGAAATATGCACCACGAGAGTTTAGGGCCTTGCTGAAACCCCTCAGTGCTTTAATGTGCTACCTCTAAATAGGACTAATCTAAAGGCAGATCCAATTCAGCCATGGGCACTCTATTTAAAAATAAAGAACATTGTCTGCTGTATCCCAGGAAAAAATATCCAATAACAAAAGAAAATAAAAACTTAAATGTTATACTATCTAAAGAAGGAAAAGAAGAAAAATAATACTATCCATTATATGCATGAACATGTATTGGGGGACATCATTTTCCCCATCTTTATTGATTACCAGCATTTATATATGATGGTCTTAAAATTCTGTACCTTTACCCAGGCTATCTCCTCATCCTAGAATGACTCTGTCTCCATCTAATAAATGTCATCCATCCATTAAAACCCAATTCAGGTGGTACCTCTTCAAAAAGTAGGCTTCATTTGGTATCAAGCATCCACATGAGAGCTCTCAGACACTTTTGCTAGATAGATAGATATGGATAGATAGATAGATAGAGGATAGATAGATGGATAGATACAAATAGATAGATGATAGATATGGATGGATACATAGATATGGATAGATAGATAAATAGATAAAGGATAGATAGATGAATGGATAGATATGGATAGATAGATATGGGTAGATAGATACAGACAGACAGATAGATATGGATAGATAGATAGATATGGATAGATATAGATAGATGGATAGATAGATAGATTTAAGTACTTACTATATCTCAGGCACTGTGCTAAGCACTAGAGAAACAAATACAGCAAACTGCCCTCAAGGATCTTATATTCTTAAGGATGGAAGAAAACAAATACATAAAGGGAAGTTGGAAAATGGAGGAAGAACAGAGGTAGCATGGTTTTTGAATTGATGAAGTGAAAGCCCATCCATTAGAGCTTGGAGCCATAGAGGGTAGAATCCAAGGTTCACCTGTGGGGGAAATGGGGTTGATGACTAGATTGGAGGCAGTGTGACTGGGAGATGTCGCAGAAGTGTTGTGGAAGCCCATTTTGGGGGCAAGATAAGGCAAAAGTTCACCTGTCAGAGTCCAGTGTACTAGGAGGTAGAGTCCACAGAGAATTGATAAATAAATCTTTCATATCCTTATCAAGGAACACTGCCCATTACACTTACTTGTATTTATGCCTTATCCTCTTACTGGAGTCCAAATTTCCTGTGGGCAAGAATCATAACTTGTTTCTTTTTTTGTTTGTTTGTTTGTTTTTAATCTTTTTTAATTTTGAATTTTCCCAGTGCCTGGCATCGTGTTCTGCACCCTGTAGGTACTTTATAACTGTTGGTTGTAAAAAAAATGCCATTGAATCCTGATGAATTGTTGTAAACAATCTTAGAATTGGAGAACTAAAAAGGAAATAAAATATACTTTCCTCCTCTAAGTAGAGAGATGAAGACCACAGATGTGGAATATTACCAGATGCACTTGTATTCTTCAGCTTTCTATAAATATTCTCTCTTCTTACAAGGGCCAGTTCAATAGTGGGACAGGCTAAAGGGAGGTGATGATGATGTACAAGCCAAAGACCACAAAAAACCTTTTTTATATATAATAGGAGAAATGATTGTACCTGTTGTATCTTTCCAATGGATGCCTATTTATATATTCATTTGGAAAACAGAATGACCTTCTGGATAAAGTGTTGGGGCTGGGGTCAGGAAGGTTGACTTTAAAAATCTGCCTCTGGAGCTTCCTACCTGGGGCATGCTGGGTAGATTACTTCACCTTTCTTCTCAATTTCCTCACCCGTAAAATGGGGATCAAAACTCTTGTTGCCTACATCACAGTGTTGTTATGAGGTGCAAATGAAATAGCATGAATGGAAAGTTGCTTTGTGAATGTGTAAATGACCTACCTAGAAAGGTCAGTTTTAGTTAACGATTTTTTTTTTAGGAAAGGTGGCTTTTAGAATCCCACCTCTGTTAATAATTTTTTTAAAGAGTCCTTAAATTCTGAATCTGAAAGTAAGAATTCCACCAATAATTTCCAAAATTCAAGTTATTCTCTCCCACTTGC
This sequence comes from Trichosurus vulpecula, assembly GCF_011100635.1. Lineage (NCBI taxonomy): Eukaryota > Metazoa > Chordata > Mammalia > Diprotodontia > Phalangeridae > Trichosurus > Trichosurus vulpecula. The sequence goes on along the minus strand of NC_050573.1, from coordinate 433,950,476 downwards.
ACCCTTATGTTTTTCCTTTAGCTCACACAACTCTAAGTGTGCATTTAATGATAGAATCACAGAATGTTAGCATTGAAGGGTGCCTAGAATCAAGTGATCTAATTCCTCCATTTTACAAATGGGAAAACTGAGTCCCAGAAAGGGGAAAGGACTTGCCTGAGATCACACAAACCAGAGTTGACAGAGAATTCAGTTTCCCTAAACCTTACCTAGTCCAGGGTCTCATCCCCTATGCCATGCCATCAAACTGCCCACTCTGCATTCTGTACACTAAGGCTGGGTTTTGGCTCTCCTCATTATTGGCAGAAATAGAGGCTGTTTGCAGACAAGTGTCCTTTGCTTCATTCTCTGTTCTAACCTTTTTCTCAAAAAAAGCTACTATGCATCAAAATGCTCCACCATCTCTAGGCAGACCTGCCTGCCACTTACTTTTCCCAGAAATTCACAACCATCCAGAGCCCTAAAGTTGCTGGGGTTGTTTAATCATATCAGTTGTGTCTGACTCTTCATGACCTCATTTGGAATTTTCTTATTATTTCCTTCTCCAGCTCATTTGATAGACAAGGAAACTAAGGCAAACAGGGTTAAGTGACTTGGACAAGGTCATACAGCTAGTAAGTGTCTTAGAACAGATTTGAACTCAGGAAGATGAGTCTTCTTAACTCTAAGCCCATCACTCTTTCTACTGTGCTGCCTAGTTCAATAACAAAGTAGCATTATTTGAAACTGTATTCCCCTATATACTAAAGTTACTTCTTCTATCCTCCCTATTCATTGAGTGAGATCACCTCCTTTCAGCTTCTCTGGTAGTATTTAATTAGCTGACCTCTTCTGGGATCAACTCAGGGAAGCTGTGTCCCCCTGGGGAAGGCTTCAGTGCCAGGAGCCCAACTGCATTTCAGGATCTTACTGGAGATGATGTCCTCCTTGTCTTGGCATTAAATGTAAAGCATCTCTCTGTGGTGCTGTCTAGAATGCCTCCTGACAAGTTCCTTCTGGCTGGGGAGAGGCTCTTACTGAGGGCTAAGTGACAATACAAAGGCATCAAGTCTCCATTTTCCAAAGTTTAATCTACAGAGAATTTTCCATGACATCTACAGCGGATACTCTCTGTGGCATGCCTGTCTACATTTCTATACTTTTGTGAAAATGCCCAATGATCACATGCACCTCTCCCACTGGGTTGCATAGCATACTAGAAATAACTCTACTGTTTCCTATAATTATTTATATTCACAGCCTAGTCACATTCCTGCTAGTATCTTCTTACCCACACTCTCCTCCCTTTAGCTCATGCATATAATAGGAATAATTTACCAGCATGCAAGCAATTCTAACCATTTCACCATTTCATGGGACAGATCCCTCTTGGCCATGTATGGGAAGGAATAGAAATAGAGAAATGACTAAGGGATGGTTGAAACATCTTGGTTGTTTTTACTGTCCATCTCTCACCTTCTCTACTAGCCTCTCTCTTCCATTCCAACATCATTGATGCCAAGGTAGCATCTGATGTCAGGCTCATTGAAGGTCCATAATGATGTCAACTTTCCGTTTGGTGTGGATCCTGATACTTAGGCAGAACTTTGCTCTGAGTACTAAGCATCTTGACATCACAAAGGACATGATAATCTTCTTGAAACAACTTCTGCTTCTTAATTATTCAATGTACCCGTGTATGTTGCGCTGCATTGGGCATTGTGCTACATTGGGGCGTATGGTGTGTTCAGGGAGGACTAACACTTCTGATGTGAGGGTTTGGCCAAGCCCTTTGCAGGGCTGTTTATCTACCTTTGTTGTCTACCTGTCACCTAACTCTCACCTGTGTTCCAAAAAGCTGTAGCATGCACAGTAGCCATACCTCAGTAAAACAGTCTCAGCGGACCGGCTAAACCAGGTTGAGGGTAACCAACAGGTCTCAAATCCATCGATGAGTTGGGGGAATTTCCATCCCACGCATGTGAAGACATCCCCCCTGTATGAGAATAATATGTACCAATGGCCATGAAGGCTGCTGAAGCCGGTGCTATGGATCGCTTAGACTTTGGTGAGCCGTGGAAGAGGCCAAGGTCATCCGCTACATCTCGGGGCCATTGCCAGTCATCTAGACTTTTGTCTTGCCGCTGGACTTTGATGACTCTGGAGGAGAGAATGAGGCTGATGATTTTGACAGCTCTGCCTCACTTAAATCCAATTCATGCGTAAGTCGAAACACCACCCTCATGATATCATCGGTCTTCTTTGAGAAGGAAGGACAAACAACAGTGGCAACAGCAACAAGGGTCAAATGGAACATTTCTGGGCAGAATATTGAGGTTGGTCAAAAGAAAAACTCATGTAACACCTATGCCTCTCCACTTTCTATCCTACAGTGACCCCGTGTAAACTCCCTTGTCAAACCCACCCTGCTGAGAGAAAATGCAGGACATTCTGAACCAAATATTTTTAGCACAAATCACCTTGCTCTGAATCAGCCAACACATCACAAGGGCAAACATGTGACACTCACATCGAGAGTCTGAATTTCTGGAATAGAAATGCGCAAATAAATTCATCTCCTTTTCAAAGTTCTTTATTTTTTAAAATAATAGGCAACGTGGGAGACATTTCTCTGAGATCATGAAAAATTCCAATGATCCAAAACTCAATTGCAGTTTCTGAATTATTCTGTACCTATGTAACACAAAGTACTATGGAACAGGTCCACAGTTCAGCATTATGTAATACACAGTCTCTAAAAGCTTCCTCTTAACACTCACTGGTTATTACAAGGACATTCAAACACATGTCCTTTCAGAGAATTTATTTTAAGATAGACAGTTCAATTTTATTATTTATTATTTCACAGCCAAAATCCCACTTTCTGCAAGAAACCTTTCCCAATCCTTCTTAATTCTGGTGCTTTCCCTCTGTCTAAATTATCCTGTCTCTAACTTGTTTGGGCATAGTCATTTGTTTGGTGTCTCCAGCATAGCACTTGATTGCTAGCTCATTGGGGGCAGGAACTGTCTTTTACCTTTCTTTGTATCCCCAGTATTTATCACAGTGGCTGGCACATAATAGATACTTCATAAATGTTTGTTTAGCTGAGGGAAATATTTTATTAGAAGAGATCTGGGAAAGAACCAGAAATAATGGGAGCTGACAGGAGAAATTCAATGTATGCATTGAACAAGTCAGCTAAAAAACAGTGGTTAAGAACCATAAAGCAAGTCACATGGATGAATTCTGTGTCCCCTTGTTTTTTTTTTTTCCTACAGATGGACTAGTTATGATACATAATGCTATACACCAGGGACAATATAGTGATAAAGAAAAACTTCGCTTTCTTTATGCACATTCATGCTCCATGAGTTTATGCTGAAATACTTCCAGGATGTTAATCCTGATACAATCAAAATGGAAAAATTACGTATAGTAGGTATAAAGGATGTCCCAAAAGTCTTAGTGCAATTTAAAGCTAAAGCTCAAATTGCACTAAGACTTTTGGGATAATCTGTGTGTGTGTGTGTGTGTGTGTGTGTGTGTGTGTGTGTGTGTGTGTATGTGTGTATGCATGTGTGTAGATAACAGAGAGAGAAGAGATATAGATGGACATGTATATATACATATATATGTGCATGCATATATATATATATATATTTATACACATATAACACATATACATTTTAAAGAACTGTATCCACACAAAGACAGTGCACCTTGGAAGGTTTTCAAGTTTTTCTAAAGCCATCTGGAGTCTTTTAAAGTTTAAATTGTTTAAAAAAAACCCTGTTAGCTATATGAGCTATGATTTTTCATCTAATATGTATGCATGTGTATATACTTTAATATATGTACACATATTTAAATATATACATACGTATGCACATATGCATTTATATGTATATACACATGCATTTATTATTGCCTCCTAGCATTTCTTTTAAGGGATAACAAAATTATCATTTTTTTAAAAAACATTCAATCTGATCTCTTGGTTTCTTACCCACTTGGCATATTTATTTATCCTTTTGAACTCTAGTTCCTAAATTCCACCATTTTAGTTAAGTCATAGCATCACAGATTTAGAGTTGGAAAGGATCTCCTCAGAAGCCACTTGGTCCAACCCTCTCATGTCAAAGACCAGGAAATGGAGACCTGGAGAGATTAAGCGACTTGCCCAAGGTGACACAGGTACTAAACATCAGAGTCAGAATCTGAACTCAGTTCTTCTAACTACAAACATGGCACCCTTCCCACTGTGCCATGGCACCTTCCCTTTATTTCAGCCTCAGGATTTGCTGTTCTATTTCTATTTTACTCTGCTGAATTTCCCCTCTCCGATGACCATTATATCTTATTTCTCATTCATTGTTCCTTGCATCTCCTCATCTTGTCTTGCAATCCATCCAAGATACTCTCTTTATTTTTAGCCAACATGATCCCCAACATCCTCACTTTCCATGGTTTTCTTTCTTTAGCTCCTGACTAATTTACTCCTGTTTTATCTCAGTATGACTTGGTCAATCAACATTCAAAGACAAAGAGTAAAGCTCTGGAAATTTCACAGAGTCGAAGAGTCTCAGAATTGGAAGAGACCTTGGAGACCATCTAATCCAACCCAAACCCAGAATAAAAATCTCTCTACAGGCTCCTCCACAAATGATCTTCCTTAGTTCTTTTCTCAATGACATCTTAACAGGAGTAGTGAGGACCTCCTCTCTCCAAAAGCAGCCCTCTCCACTTTGGGATACTTCTAATTGTCTTGAAGATTTATTTATTTGTTTCTTTGCTTGCTTATTTGAGTCTTTGTTTTTGGTAAGACACTGAGGCAGCAGCGGCTAGGTGATATAGTAGAGAGAGCAATGGGCCTACTATTAGGAAAACTCAGGCTCAAATCCAGCCTCAGACACTTATTAGCTGTGTGACCATGATGAAGTCACTTAACCTCTTTCTGCCTCTGTTTCCTCATCTATAAAATGGGGATGATAATAATACCTAATGATCCCATGTTACGTTAATCTTATGTTACAAAGATCAAATGAGATATTTGCAAATAGCTACACAAATGCTAGCTATTGGTACATTAAGCCTAAATTGCCTTCTCTGCAACTCTCATCCATTGCTTCTAGTTTGGAGAACCAGAACAAGATGACCTCTAAGGTCCTCTCATGTTCTCAATCTATGATCCTAGGAGATTTAAGGCTTACTAACAAGCTGTGTGAGATACAAGTCATTCAGACCATGAATATAATCATCAACATTAGTCATGAATGATACTAACAAAGGAGAAGTGTGGCTGTTGGACGTGGGTCTATCATCAATTATTCCAAGCAAGGTAACTGCACATCATAATTTATAAACTCCTGCAAACCAGTGGATAAAATGAGCAATTTTTCTCTTTTTCAGTGTCATGTGGAAAGAAGGAGATGTATGAAGGAAATGGCAGATTTGGTTTGGTCATGTGTCCAAAAATGGTAAGAAAAAAATCTTTTTTATGAGGCCATCTTGGACAGTGGCATTAAAATGGTAATTGTCATGTCCACTTCCCACCATCTGTTAAAGTATTCTTGCTATTCTTTATAGATGTGAGGCTTCTATACAGTCTAAAAGCCTTTGACCTTATCGATGCTTAATCTTAAACTGTAATTCTCAATTTATTTTAATTGTCCTGCCCCCTACTCCCCCTTGTTGTGGGCATTAAGTGTTAAAGTGTATATTAATTCAACCTAGAAAATCTTATAAATTTTTTCATTGAATTTCTCTACCAATTCGTCCTCTGCATTAGATGTTGGGAAAGAGGTTACCATCATCTTCATGGTGGTCTTTTTACAAATATTTCTCATGAGCCCTATTGCTACCTTCATGTAAATCCAAAGGTTCTATACACAGTAAAGAAAAGGATTCCGAATTACACATTTCCTTGAGTCGTAATCTCTTGGACTCAGATCTACATCATAAGAGAGGATTAATAACTATGACAAGTTTCATAATTCCTTACAGGTAGGCAGGATAATAGCTGGTACATCACTGGTAAAGTCTCTTTTAGAGAAGCAGGCAGCTTTTCAGTTAGTCAAATCTTTTGATCAGTGTTCACCTCAAAATTCACTCTCTGGAATAGCAACCATGACAAAAATAACAATGATAATTGTAGAAGCATTTAGACAGTGAAGCACTTTCTATATGTTAACCCACTGGATCCTCACTACAACCATGGCAGGTAGGGGCTAGTATAATCCCCATTCTACAGATGATGAAAATGAGGCAGAAAAAGATTATGTGAGTTGTCCTGGATCACACAGCTAGTAAATATCTGAGGCAGGATTCAAACTCAGGTCTTTTTAACAAGTCCTGAGATCTAACTACTGTACCACCCAGGCACCCCCACATGCTCCAGTATGCCCTTGAATGAAAGATCAAACCAAAGGAAAACAAATTTAGCCATCTACATTTCTAGTTATGGCTCATATTATTCCTTTTCATACATTCTATTCTAGTCAAATTATTCCTGTACTTGATGTTCTAACCCCCGCTTCATCGTTTTTGTGTAAGTGTAGACCACATTTAAAGGATATTTCATTTGACCATCAAAAGGCTCCTTGTTATTTTAGCAGTGATGTTTCTTAGGACAGGAATAGGAAACCCCCTCCACAAACGCAGGCCAGCCCCTTCTCTACAACTTCTGGTCCAGTGGTGTCAAACTCAAATAGAAATGGGGTCTACTAATTGATATATAAGAATCCCAGCAGGCTGAATATTGGCTTTGTTTTAAAATGTAATATTATCTATTGCTTTATTATATTTTTTCTTAAATATTTCCCTATAATATTTAAATCTGGTCCTGTTGCACCCAGGAATGTTCCAGGCTGCATGTTTGATGCCTCTGGTCTAGTCTGAGAAGGTTGCCTAGAGTCTTAAGAGGTTGAGTCTCCTCTATCTGCAATACCCTCTTTCTTCATTTTAACTTCTGGCATCTCCAGCTTTTCTCAAAGCACAACCGGGAGCCACATCCTATACAGGAAACCTTTGCTGATCCTCTACTTGTTAGGATTCTTCTCTCTTTCGAAATGACTTTGCCCGTCAATGTATTCATTCACTTTTGTACATGTTGTACCTCTCTTCCACCAATCCAGAAGCAGCATGTTAAGTGCCTTGAAGATATGGACTATTTCAGTTTTGTCTTTGGATGCCCAGCTCCTGGAATGTAGTGGATGTTTAATAAATGTTCCTTAAATTAAATAAGTAAATCCATGTAATAGGAAAAGCAATATATGAATGAATTTCCTTTTATTTCTAAGGAGAAAGACACATTCACATAGAGAGACAGACAGACAGACTAACTGAGAGATACAGACAGTGAAAGAAAGACAAACCAAGAAAGGGACAAAGATAGACTAAGAGATAGAAATGGACATAGAGAAATAAAGACAGATAGACAGACAGAGAGGTATAGAGACAAAGAAAGACACACACACACACACACACACACACACACACACACACATATATGGAGAGAGTGAGAGTGAGAGTGAGAGAGAGAGAGAGAGAGAGAGAGAGAGAGAGAGAGAGAGAGAGACTATGACCACATAATACAAAGAAATAAGAAACAAATTGTTCCTGAAAGGAAGTCACAAAAATAGTAATACATAACAGTGCTGGCCCAAATTGTGTTAAATGTTTCCCCATTGCTCCCCTTAAAATGAAAGAACACAACGTGATTAGGACAGTAATGAGCAATCTGATGCCCTTGACTGGTTTTTCTCAGAATAAAAGAGATCTTCTCCCAGCACAAAGTACATACAGTCATTGAATTTCAGAGCAGAGACCTTGGAGATCATTGAGTTCAGCTCCTCATTTAATGACTGAGGAAATTAGGAAAATGAGGGCAAAAGAAGTTAAGTGATTTGCCCAAAGTCACACACAAAATGTTGGGCTGCTTATTTATCTATCAGTGTGGCTACAAAGTGAATTATTGAATATCTTGTATTCCATTTGCACAGTGAAGAATCCATTGGGAGAGGAATGCAGCATTTGGGGCATTGCAACAACTCTGATAAATTGACTGTGGAAAAAAATGTGGCAGGATTTCTCTACTTTTCCCTGGCCATGTGTCTTGCAGAGAAGGTGCTCCCCTAAACATGCAGGTCACAGGTCTAGCTGAAAGAACCAGGAGATATGAGAAGTGTAAAGATGGAGAACAAGACCCCAAACTCTAAGAATTTGGGGCTGGGGGAAAAATAAAACCAAAGATAGTAGTAAGAAGATCTAACAGAGGAGTGTAATGGTGAAAAGATCAAGAAAACTTTTGTTTCCCGTTTGCCCAGAACCTCCCTTTCTCAGAAATGCAATTCAAGATACAATTGAGAAGAGAGGGCAAATACCAAGGGAAAAGGATGAGATTGTGTTACACTGTGCCCCTTCTTCCTTTTCTATCCCTTCTCTCATTCAGTTAAATATTTTAAGATGGCATGTGTAGCCTCCCTCCCCAAGCTGCCTTCCACTAATTTTGTGTATATCTCATATTCTTACATATATGTAAATGCTGTGTGTCCTGTTAGGATGTAAGCTCCTCAAAGGTAGGGCTATCACTTTTGTAGGAGTAGTGACAAGACAGACAGTCAGAGAGACTCAGAGACACAGACAGAGGAGAAGGCAAAAAAACACACAGAGAGGGAAACGGCGGGGGAAGAGAGACAGCAGAAAGGAGAGGGAGAGGGAAGAAGAGGGGACAGAAAAAAGAGAAGAGAAAGAGGAAAGATAAAGGAAAAGGAGAGAAAGAGGGACAGAGAAAGAGAGGAAAGAGGGAAGAGGGGGGAGAAAACAGAGAGGAGAGGGAAAGGGAAGAAGAGGAAGGAGGAGAGAGGTGAAGAGAGAAAGGAGAGATGAAAAAGGAGGAGGAGGAGAAAGAGGAGAGACACACAGAGAGAAAGACAGAGACAGAGATGGAGACTACTAGATCTGGAGTCAGGAAGACTTGAATTCAAATCCTGTCTCAGATACTTCCTAGCTGTATGACCTTGGGCAAGTCACTTTATGTCTCTTAGTTGTGATTTCCTTATATGTAAAATTGGGATAATAATAGCATCTACATCAGAGGGTTGTTGTAAGGATTAAATTACATGTGTGTGTCTATGTGCATGTGAATATATACCTACATGTGTGTATACACAAACACATATGTACATGTATGTATGTGTATATGTATATAAAGAGTTTTGTAAACTTTAAAGTGCTAGTCAAGTGTTAGTTACCAGTATTACTTTGTCTCTGCTCTTCCAGTGCCTAACATGGTCCCTGGCACCTAGTAGGCATTTAACGAATGTTTTTTGATTGATTGTGACTTTCTACTGGTAACCTTTGAACCAGATTTCCCTTAGACTAAAAGATACTGAGAGGAATTAAGAGTGAGAAGTTGGAGAGAAAAATCAGATTCTGCTCTTTTTTTTTTCTCTTCTTGGAGCTGGGCCCTTTGAGTTACAGGCTTTCCACACAGTTCTCTGAGAGATCCTTTCCTGGGGCGATGCAGCTGCATGCCTAGAGTTTCTTCTAGCCTCTTGATCTAGGTGTCTATACATCCTGTCAGGACTCTTGGAAAGAGTCTTTCAGACTTTTTTTAAACATATTCCCCCTTTTAGTATGGCTGTTTGGTATATGACTGAAGGTTAGAACGTTTTTATTAGAATTAAAATTCCTCATGCAAAGAAGTTTCTCGGTAGAATGGCATAGTTTCTTGGGAGCTAAAATTTTCTAAAGTAATCCAGGTACTTTATGTTGGCAGGGATCCCCATGTATTCACAATCTTGTTTCATGTAGGTGGTTTCCCAAACTGAATGGACAATGGGCTGGTCTGTTACCAGTTTTACCACAAAAGAGAGAAAAGATGAAGGTCAGGGCAGCAGAAAAGGAGAAAAGGCACTATTTTTTGAAGGGTTAAAGAGAACAGCAATCACTATCTTCAAGTGAATGGGGCTAGGTCATTAAAAGGCTGATTTTTAATACCAAATACTTTCAGCAAGATACAAAAATAACTAGGCAAAATTTCAATACCACATTTTAAAAATACTTCATTTCACTCATTGAAATGTCCATTTTTATTTCAGTTATGACATTTCTTTTTTCCCACTTAATAGTATTTTATTTTTCCTATTACATGTAAAGATAGTTTTCAACATTCACTTTTATTAGATTCTGAATTCCAATCTTTTTCTCCCTTCCTCCTTCCCCTCCGCTCTATCCCCTCGCCAAGACAGCAAGCAATCTGATATACGCTATACATGTACAATCATATTAAACATATTTCCACATTAGTCATACTGCAAAAGAAGAATCAGAACAAAAGAGAAAAACCACAAAAAAAGAAAAAAAGAGAGAGAAAAAATAGCATGCTTTGATCCGCGTTCAGACTCCATAGTTCTTTCTCTAGATGTGATAGCTTTTTCCCTCATGAGTCTTTGGAATTGTCTTGGATCATTGTACTGCTGAGAAGAGATAATTCTATCAAAATTGATCATTGTACAATGTTGCTGTTACTGTGTACAATGTTCTCCTGGTTCTTTAAACTTCACTCAGCATCAGTTCATGCAAGTCTTTCCAGGTTTTTCTGAAATCTGCCTGTTCATCATTTCTTATAGCACAATAGTATTCCATAACATTCATATACCACAACTTGTCCAGCCATTCCCCAGTTGATGGGCATCCCCTCAAATTCCAATTCTTGGCCACCACAAAAAGGGCTGCTTTAAATATTTTTGTACATGTGGGTCCTTTCCCATTTTTTATGATCTCTTTGGGATACAGACCTAGTAGTGCTATTGTTGGATCAAAGGGTATGCACAGTTTTATAATCCTTTGGGCATAGTTCTAAATTGCTCTCCAGAATGGTGGGATCAGTTCACAACTCCACCAACAATGAATTAGAGTTCCAATTTTCCCACATCTTCTGTAACATTCAGCATTTTTCTTTTTCTTGTCGTATTAGTCAATTGGATAAATGTGATGTGGTACCTCAGAGTTGTTTTAATTTGCATTTCTGTAATCAATAGTGATTTAGAGTATTTTAATATGATTATAGATAGCTTTAATCTCTTCATCTGAAAACTGCCTGTTCATACCCATTGACCATTTACCAATTGGGGAAAGAACTCTACTCTTATAAATTTGACTCAGCTCTTGATATATTTGGGAAATGAGGCCTTTATCAGAAATATTGGCTGTCAAAATTGTTTTCCAGCTTTCTGCTTTCCTTCTAATCTTGGTTTCACTGGCTTTGTTTGTACAAAACCTTTTTTTTAATGCAATCAAAATTATCCATTTTGCATTTGAAAATATTTTCTGTCTCTTGTTTGGTCATAAATTATGACATTTCTTAGGATAAAGATAGGGACTGGAACTGTGATTTTGTTTGCATTAGGAAACTACTAGGTAAGGAAAAGGAAGAAAGGGAAGAGGAAAAGCATTTACATAGAGTCTACTATGTGCCAGGCAGTGTGCTTTGTGATTTTTACAAATGTTATCTTATTTGATACTCACAAAAACTCTATGAGGTAGGCACTATTATCATCCCTACTTCATAGTTGAGGAAATGTAGGCAAACTGGTTATGTGACCTGACAGAATCACACAGCTAGTAAGTGTCTAAGACTGGATTTTAACTCAGATCTTCCTGACTCCTGGCCCAGTGCTCTATCCCCTGTGCCACCAGGTCTTTTGGACTTCAACACAATGCCTCAGCTGCAATCTCTTCTTGGAACCTCTCTCAGTGCCTGGCACCTCCTCAGCTTGGAACACTCAACCCCTCATGCTCCTTTCTTACTCCATAGCATTCATCTGCTTCTCTAGGCTTCTCATCCTGGCATATCCATCCCCCAATTTGGCCTTGTACCCTGGCATATCCCTCTGCTATGCTGGTCCCCTTTTCCCGTTGGTGAGTTCCTTACAGGTCCCTTCCTTTCTTCAAGAACAAAGCACAAGAATCACCAATAATGTCCTCAGTGAAACCTTATCTGCTAAATTCAAGGCCCCCAATCTGGATGCCAACATCAGATTGTTTGAAAGTAGAAGTTCTGCTCCTCCTCCTTTCCTTCTTCTTCTTCTTCTTCTTCTTCTTCTTCTTCTTCTTCTTCTTCTTCTTCTTCTTCTTCTTCTTCTTCTTCTTCTTCTTCTTCTTCTTCTTCCTCTTCTTCTTCTTCTTCTTCTTCTTCCTCTTCCTCTTCTTCCTCTTCCTCTTCTTCCTCTTCCTCTTCTTCTTCTTCTTCTTCTTCTTCTTCCTCTTCCTCTTCCTCTTCTTCTTCTTCTTCTTCTTCTTCTTCTTCTTCTTCTTCTTCTTCTTCTTCTTCTTCTTCTTCTTCCTCTTCCTCTTCCTCTTCTTCTTCTTCTTCTTCTTCTTCTTCTTCTTCTTCTTCTCCTTCTCCTTCTCTATCTCCTTCTCCTTCTCCTTCTCCTTCTTCTTCTCCTTGTCCTCCTCATCCTCCTCCTCCTCTTCCTCTTCTTCCTCCTCCTCTTCCTCCTCCTCCTTCTCCTTCTTCTTCCCCTTCATCTTCTTCTTCTTCTTTCCTTCTTCTTCTTCTTCTTTCCTTCTTTTTCTTCTCCTTCTTCTCTTCCTCCTTCTCCTCCTTCTTCTCCTCCTCTTCTTCCTCCTCCTCCACACTCCTAAAATAGTGGATTCTCAGTAGATTTTTAACTGACAATTTTTTTCAACCTGTACTGTAATGTTCTTTTTCATTCTGGTGGCAAAACTATCAGTGAAATACATTATATTTGTGGCTTATTTTTCTATTAATAAGCATCTATCTTCTATCTCTCTCACTTCCCTATCTCCCCACCTTCCACGGGAAAAAAGAAAATAAAAGAAAAACCCTTGTGACAGTCCCATACGCTGATTTGTTTTTACTGAGGTGTTTTATTTAGGGCTTTATGAAAAAATCCAATCTCTTTCATAAACACTGACAGCCATAGATGTAGGGTAATAGAATATAGAGCATGGGATAGCATCCACCTATCCTCACTAAGAAGAACAAAGCTGTCCCAGACTTTAATTAGTCCTCTGCTACAACCCATCCTTCCTCATTTTGACACCCTATTGTCACTAAGCAGAAAAGTAATGACCCCCCGACAGTTCCTGGCAGGCCAGAAGTTCAGCCAGAGAAGATCTGCCAGCTGTTGTTGTTTCCGCACCCCTCCCCCCAAACTGGAGGTGCCAAATTCAAGCATGTTTATTCCAGAGAGTTTTTTTTTAAGTATATATCCTAGGTCTATTTGCTTCTTTCAAAGGCATTGACTTTCCCTGGCACTTATATATTCTTTCTGTGTTTCCTTGAGAGCATTTATTCCTGTAACCTTTGAGAGAAGATACATCTTAGGCAGGCAGGGCAAGTCTTTGACTGGAGCCAAGAATTGAATCAAAGGTAACCTTAATTTACTACAACATGAAGAAACAGGTCAGCAATGCCTGTTCACTAGGAGGTCCCCCTGTTAATTACTCTCACTGCTTTCAGGGTAGTTGGCACCATTTCCTACTTTGATATCACATTAATTAAGTTAGTCTGCTAATCAATAGACTCAAAGAAATGGCATCCAGGATAAGCCTACTGGAAACTTCTAGCTTCTCTGAGCTACAAAAGCCATTTTCCTGAGGAGATGTTTTTATCTGTTTTCAAGCTAGCTAAGGAGAAGGGAGAAGGGAAAAAAAGAATATTTTAGGGACAGAAAGAGGCCACATCCAACCCAATGTTCTGGCTCGTTTTCGAGTACATTTTATTTAATCCCACTTTCCTGAATTTTTCACCAGATTCCTCACAGCCTTTTGGAAAGGGCGGTGTGATTATATAACCAGGACTGCGTCTAAAAACAATCCTCTTTAACTCCCAGAATTCCAAAGAGTGTTGCTTCTTTCTGGCTGTAGTTTGAGTCTTTCCCTAGGAGACCATGGAGGCCAAAGGACTCAAACACTATACTAAGGTATGAAGTTTTCTAGAAGAACCACTTTCATTTTCTCTTTTTGGATATACTCAGTCACTCCAAATCAAAGCATATTTAACCCAGACATTTTGTGGACCTAAAAGTCAACTATTTCATAAACTTCCCTGAAATGCATCTTGGGACAAATAATACAGTCAAATTCATTCTAGTAGAGATTCTTAACCTAGAATTCGTGGATTTATTTCTCTCAATATTTTGATAACTATTTCAGATATATCTGTTTCCGTTGTAATCCTATACATTTTATTTTATGCATTTAAAATATTATTTTGAGAAAAGGTCCATAGGTTTTTCACTAGATTGTCAAAGAGGTCCATGACACACAAAAAAGTCAAGGACCTCTTCTGTGGGGAAAAGGGAGAAGCCATGTTCCATACAACAGTATTGTGATGTAGTCAAGGGTGGAGAGCCAGTCTCCAAGATAGAAAGATCTGAGTTCAAGTCCTGTGTCTGACACATAGTGGCTATTCGACCCTGGAGCAAGTCCTGTGTTCCCTCAGTGCCCCACTAAGACTGTAAATTATAGAGCTCAGGCTGATCTGTATTGATTTAAAAAGGGCTTTTCCACCAGGAATTTCCTATAACAAGAAAAAATTTTTTTCCAGTTAGAATGAACTTCATACCCCAAAGGCGATCTGTAAGCACTTTAATTCTCTACAATTAGGTCTTTCCCTAGTTTCATTACACAGTACCCTCTGCTTTAAGTAAGCCATCCTCCTGCCTCAAATCAAGGCCTTTTTCTAGCTCTTCTCTTCTCTCTTTTTTCTAAAATCTATATGGCAATCATAATAAAGTCTGAAATTCTAAATGTAGGCCTAGATTGCTCCTTCCAGATAGAATTACTTCCCAAATCAAGATGTAAGAAAGAAGTGCTCTTGACCAAGAACTATTTCTATAGGGCTTTTCTTAGTGTGTTTTGACAGTATATGGGAAGGTTTTCTCCCATAGGACACTGAGCTTAGAAAAAGCCAGGCCAGTGTACATGAATGACATCACGTTCAACCCCTCTGTGAATCACAAAACTAACACTCATACCACCCCAGCTAAAAAGAGGCCTTGAAGTGCAGCCAATCCCTAATTTCAGAGGCCATGTGCTCTGCAAAGGGAAGCTATGCTTAGCCAAATTGCATGTGATAAGTAGGCTATCAGAGCAGCTGCTGTCATGGTGATGATTACTAGGAGATGCTCCTTGGCATGACACTAGGAAAGGAGATAGGTTGTAGGGAGGACAGGGCCTGAGTCACAGAGTAAAGGTTCCACACACTGTTGGTGATTACTCTATTCATTAAAAAAATGGTCTTTCCTACACATATGCATGTGTACATGTATACATAAACACAAATACACACACACATGAACACACACACACGCAGAACGGTGGGACTGTGTTCCAGAAATGAGGAGTAGTAGTGATGGTCAGAAGA
Source organism: Trichosurus vulpecula (assembly GCF_011100635.1). Classification (NCBI taxonomy): domain Eukaryota; kingdom Metazoa; phylum Chordata; class Mammalia; order Diprotodontia; family Phalangeridae; genus Trichosurus; species Trichosurus vulpecula. The sequence continues at coordinate 433,935,094 of NC_050573.1, read as the reverse complement.
GACTCTAGCTGTGACCCTTCCTACAGATGAAACATTTTAAATAGTCTTTATGTTTTTGCTTTGTCATTTTTGACACTGTTGTTAAAGTATATAGCCAGAAATGTTGATTATTATTTAAGCTTAAGAGATTAGGAGATTTTATAGAGAGAAAGAAATGAATAACTGCTTATGAGAAATGAGATTTCTCCAGTTTATTACAGAAGCAATTTTTAATCAACTGTGTTAGGGATCCAAAGCTGATTAATTAATTAATATGAGGAAGGTTGCAATATTATTATCTAATGAGGAGATACCTAAACATATCCCTCTGGATTACCTCAACTCAGGATGATTAGAATGAATCAAGAAAATCAGCTAGTAATGGGTAAGTTACATATAAATATTGATTAACTCCAAGAAACAATTATTCTTACATGTTGTCTCTCCCCATAAAATCTAAGCTCCTTGAGAACAAGACATTTTTTTTAAATTTAAATCTTCACTACCTAGAACAGTGCCTGACAAGTACTGTATATTTAATAAATTGGTGACTAACTGATTCATTGATACATCAAAAAAGTACATATATCCTAATGGAAATGGATCATTGGCTGCACTTAACAAATGATGTTTATTTTACCCACCAATTATTCAAAGATTTTTGTTTAAATTCATTAAGCAAATTTCTGTCTCCTATTATGTCAATTGGTTGGTCTTGCAAACTAATCAAAATGCACCATTTTGAGGTTCATGAATTCTGAAATTCTCTTTTCTAATCTCAGCCTTCCATCATTTTATCTCCTCTTTCCTTTGCAACCCCAAACTCTATTCCTCCTACAATTTCTCCACCTGTCAGTTGTTTCACTAGACATTCCCCCACTCCACATTCTCTTCCCTTTCCCATCTTGACCCCCTCAGGGAACCAGTTCAAATCTATACCGTCCTTTTGTCTCCTTGTCCTATTGCCCTGCCCTGCCCAGACTCAACTTGGGATTACTTTTAACACCCACTGCCTTTGGTCCTACTCACCTGCTGCTGAATGAAGTTGGATACAATTACAAAATCATTCTAACTGGGTCCATCACAAATTGGAGTTACAAAATCTAACTGGGTCCTCAGTGAGGGAAGGAAATCCATTTACACCTCTAATTGATTCACTACTGTGCTTATCCTAGCAGCTTTTACCAACTTTTTCATCTATGGTGCCTCCTCTTTCCACTCTCAGTTAAAAACCTTGCCTCCTATTTCACTGAAAAAAATTAAGAACATTCACTGGGAGTTCCCTCTTCTCCTCTTCTCTATCTCCCATCACTCAGATGCTTTTTCCCATTATCTTCTCCTTCACGCTGTGAAGGTGACCCTTATCCTTTGCTAAGGTAAAGACCTCTCCCCGCATGAGCAATTCCATCCCATACTATCTTCTTCAGAACACTGTCCTCTCAATCATCACTAATTCTCAATCTCTTCCAGTCTACTAGCTGCTCCTCTCCTGTCTATAAGAATCTGATGCCTTCCCGTCTGCAAAAAAGCCTCACTTGTTCTATTCACTTAGCCTAAAAGGGCAAGGGTCTCCCATTGCATCCTGTGCCATCTCCAGTCATCCTGATGAATATCTGGCCACTGGACCCAGATGGCTGTGGAGGAGAAAGTGAGGCTGGTGACCTTGCCCAGCCCTCCCTCACTCAAATCAAAGTCAACTGCAAGTCAAGTCATCATTTCCCTGATGCCATAGTGCTCTTCAAAAACAAAGGACAAACACAACATGTAAGTAAACCAAGCTGCCTGTATGAGAACCCAGCTAGTTGGGTAACTCAGCTCTCCCTCTCCTCTCCAAAGGAAGGTAAATTTTGATGGCCAGAAGCTGCCTACTTAACTTGGGGTTTACTGGATAGATTCCTTCCTTCTTTCCTTCCTTGCTTCCTCTATCCCTCCCTCCCTCCCTCCCTCCCGGTTCACTCTGAAGCTCATAGATTGGACCACAATAGGTTGTTGCCCAAGCTCCACTTAATGGCTGTATTTTGGGCCCTCCTGTCTCAGAGTGAATGTCGATGGTAACTGTTTCTCTTTGGAACAGCAACCCTGAGGTCCCAGTTTGATTTTTTTTTTCCTTGTTCTAATTAAAAGGGCCATCCCTTGACTCACTTCTTAAAGAGGCCTATTCACTGAATGGGCATTATCTCACTCTAAGTGAGTACATGAAAAGGCCTCTCCTCTCCTCCCGTCCCCTCCCCTCCCCTTCTGTCCCTCTCTCTCTCAATAAAGTTACACGTGTATATGTATGTATGAATATCTGTATATGCTTGGTGATATCATCAGCTCCCATGAATTCAATTTTCTCTTCACGAAGCCCTAACCAATCTCCTACCCTCTAGACTCCCATCTCCAATTGCTTCTTAAACACCTCAAACTAGGTATCTCATAGACATCTTAAACTCAAAATGTCCCAAACTGACCTTATTATCTTTCCTCACCTTCTGAACTTCCTTATTATTATTGAGGGCACCACCACATTCGCAGTCACCCAGGCTTGCAACCCAGATGTTAACCTCAATTCCTTGCTCTCTCTCACCTTCTGGATCCAGTCTGTTGCCATCTGTGCCATCAGTTTTACCTTTGTAACTTTTCTCATATATTCCCTCTTTTCTCCACTGATACTCCTACCACCCTGATGCGCACCTGGACCACTGAAATAGCAAGCTGGTTGGTCTTCTTGCCTCAAGTCTCTCTCCACTCCAGCATCTCCTTCACTCCACTGTCAAATTTATCATCCTAAAGAGCAAGTCTAACTACAACGTCTTCCATCAAGTCCAACACTCTCAGTTTAGAGATGAGGAAATTGAGGCCCAAGGAGGTTAAGTTACTTACCCAAGATCATACAAATGTTATATGCCTGAGATGGGATCCGAACCCAGGTCTTCTGACTCCAAAGCCAGTATTGTTTCTAACATCTCTTATTCTCTGGGCAGCTAGGTGGCACAGTAGACAGAGAGCTGGCCCCAGAGTCGGGAGGATCTGAGTTCAAATTTGACCTCAGACACTAACTAGCTGCGTGACACTGGGCAAGTCGCTTAACCCTGTTTGCCTCAGTTTCCTCAACTGTAAAATGAACTGGAAAAGGAAATGGCAAACCACTCTGGTATCTTTGCCAAAAAAAAAAAAAACCCAAAACCCAAATGGGGTCACGAAGAGTTGGACATGACCAATCAACTCAACAGTGACAACAAAATTCTCTGGCAGAACACCTGCAGGGGGTGGCGGGGGAAGCCTCATAGGCTAGACTTGAAAACCTAAAATCCTAGAACATTAGCACTAAGAAGGATCCTAATGAGAATCTCGTTTGATGCCTTCATCTTACAGTGGGGAAAACTGAGACCCAGAGAGGTTGTAATTTGCAACTCTAAGATTCCATGATTTCAGAAAGTTCCAATGTAGTTTTTCCATAGGTGGCGGAACGATTCCTCAAGGTCACTGAGGTTTTGTTCTAATTTGTGTGGCCAGTGATAAAACAGAAATTTATGACTGCTCCTAAAGCACAAAATGGTCTCTGCTCAAACACAAACTCTGCTCTCCTCCCCCTTCCCCAAAATGAAGATATGAAATATCAATTAGTATTAAAAGTCACTGGACCGGATTTTAAAGGTTTCATGGCACGAAACGATTGCTCCATCAAGGATTTTCATTTTCTCTCTCTTCTCATCTCGCAATCAGATTCTCCACTGCACATTTTTCATTCATGTAATCAATGTTTTCTCCTTTTAAGACCTTTCCTATATTATCTGGTTTTCCTACCTCTCCATTCAGGTTGACTTAAATTGCTTCCAGAAACTTGTGCATGCAACAAAGGCGCTGGTGTATTGTAAAGTAAAATCCTTCTGGGAGTCATTGTTTAAACTTGAATATGTGGCTTGGAAAAAAGAAAGAAAGAAAGATTGCTGTGCGAGGATTTATGCCAGGACAAACAATTTCCTTTTCCTGTAGGATAAATCAATGCTATATGGCCAGTAGGCACACACACACACACACACACACACACACACACACACACACACAGCCAGCATCTCATAAACCAAGTCAATTGAATTTATAGTTAATAACAATATTACTATTTAGGAAATCAGCATATTAGTACACTGAAATTGTTAACCAGAGAGAGCGAATCACTGACTTTTTTAAGCCCTTAGGGTAACTGCGATTTTGCTGCAGAAAGCTTTTCAGGGCATAAATATTCCCCTCAATGTTCTCGTTTATACATGCCATAAAGTGTGTTTGGAATTGCCCAGATGACAAGAAGGAAAAGGGGAAGAAGTGCTGAGTCAGAGCTTTCCTCAAGGACAAGGGACAGGAAAGAAAAACGATTCAGCCCAGGATCGGGTGTCCTTGGCAGAGCTAAGTGAAGTTTCTGTCTTTTGTAGTCAAACAAAGTTTCTTTCAGTTTTTCTTTTTAAAGGGAGGCTGAATATCATAATCCTTGAATGCTGCTTCTTGTATAATAAAGACAGTCTGTTCCACACATTTTCAAATTCAGTAGAGAAATGGAAGTGTGGGTACATCTTAATTATTCTAAAGCATGGCACACCAGATGGACACTGAGAGCAGTTTCCTTCTATTAGGTAAACAATATTTTCCAAACCCTTTGTTACTCTTGAGGTGACAAAATGCAGGGCGCAGAAGCCTTGGGAATAAATTTTTGAATTCTTTTCCTTTAGATTTTGAATTCTCTAGAAAATGGCTCAGTATGAAAGGAAACCAGATTTACAAAAATTGACTACAGGGGGTCTGGCATCAGGTTTCTCCTCTTGTCTAGTGATGGCAAAAACAGAGCTTCTGAAACTTGAGAAATTAAAGTGTAACAGTGTAACAAAAGAATAATAAATGTGTATCTTTGTTCAAAGGACACTTTATTTCTGTACTTTCTTAAGCCCCCACCCCAAAGCCAACCCAAGTAATATTCATAGCATCAGAGATCTAGAAGTAAAAGGGACCTCAGAGGCCATCTGAGAAACAGACAGAGACTGAGACAAAGACAGAGAGAGACAGAGAAAGAGAGAGAAAAGAGAGACAGAGACAGAGTGACACAGAGACAAAGACAGAGAGAGAGACAACTTAAAAACTTGAGCTTAGGAGCTCATAGATTTGGAGTTAGAAAGGACCGCAGAAGTTACTTACTCCAAATCCTTCATTTTACAAATGAGGAAACTGAGGCCTAGAATGAAATGACTTGCCTAAGATCTCACAGGCAACACAGAGCAGAGTTGGAATTCAAATTTGGGTCCTATGATTCCAGTCCAAAGCTTGGAACACTTCATTACTCTATGGTTATTAAAGGGAACTTAAGCAAAAAGGACTAAATTGTTGTTATTTATCCTTCATTTTTGAAGAGGACGAATACCATCATGGTGTGGGGGTCAGGATGGGTGATGTCTTGCTTGGCTAGTGAATTGGATAGTGTACAAGGTCATCAGCCTCACTCTCTCTTCCAGAGTCATTGAAGTCCAGTGGCAGGACAAAAGTCAGGATGCAACGGATGACCTTGGTGACTTCTACGTCTAACCAAGCTCTAAGTGCTCTCCAGTACCTGCTTCAGTCACCTTCATGGCCATTGGAACAAATTGTTCTCATCCGCCCATTCCATAGGAAGGAGTCTTCACGTGCTTGGGGTAGACACCCCCCTAACTCACTGATGGGTTTGAGGCCTGTTGCTTACCCTCAACCTGGTTTAGCCATCTTCCAAGATGGTTTTACCAGGTGTGGCTGCTGTACACACTACAGCTTCTTGGAGCCGCAGGCGAGAGGTGGGTGACAGGTGGACACCAAAGGTAGATGAGCAACCCTAAAAAGGGCTCAGCAAGTCCTCACACCAGAGGTGCTAATCTTTCATGAACACCCTATACATCCCAAGGTGTATTGACTACAGTAATGAGTTCAAAGGCCACATCCTCAGTTTATTTTTTCTAGAAAGCTAGGATAGAATAGTCAGTGGCTATTCGCATGCCTTTCCTGCTTCTGACCCTCCTCTCACGAGAACTTCCTTTATCTGGAGCTCCAGCTCAGAACCTACCCCTAGTTCAGAGCCCTGATTTTGGGTCTGCAGAGCACTGTGCTAAAATAGAATTTACTATGACCCATTTACTTCTTTAATTCCCAACATCACGATGGTGTGATGAGGGTTAATTATCTTATTCCCCTTGACACTGAGCATCTTTGAGTTCCTTGTGTCAGAGTGCTATATAAATTAAAGTGGGGACACAAATATCAGATTGTCTCTCCCTTTGGAGGCACGTAGCCCCAGTGATACTAGTGAGGCTGCATGTGAGAAATTCTCTGAAAAAATACCACTCTATTATGTAGGAAAGTCCAACAACCTTGCCTTTTCAGAAATAGAGAAGAAAAACCAGATTTTTTTAAGAGTGAAGATATGTATTGTACTTCCTCAAAGGAGGAATTTTTTTTGTTCAAGAAAGAAAATGACAGACCTTAAATGACCAGAGATGTGAGAAGCAGACATGAGACTGTCTTAAGGTTTTTGTTTTAGTTTAGTTTTGTTTTAGTATCTCTAGGACAAAATGCTTTTTCCCCTCTGCCATTGACCATGTTACATCCTTTTATGTTACTGGGTTTGCTTAGGGAGGATTTTTTCAGGACACTATAAATTCAAGGCCAAAATGTGTTGCCTCTTGCTAGGAATCATCAGGTTTCCATGGTTATAATGAAGAGTAGGCTGAAGGTAAATGGCCAAATAATTGAGGGAAACAACAGTTCTTGAACATCTCTGAGCATCCACTTGGTTTAATCTGGGAAGCCTAGACTAATGAGATTTTAGATTGTAGTGAGAGAGGCTTGATGTCCGGACTGGGAGATGTAATGATCCCATTGTATTGGGCCTCGGTTAATCATCAATCAATAACCACTTATTAAACCATTACTATTTGACAAATACTGTGTTACATTCTGGAGATATGAAGACCAAAATGAAAAATGGACAAAATTAATCTAGAGCACTCTATTCAGACCTAGACACCACATTTTTAAAGAGAACGGTGACAATCTAGAATAAATCCAAAGGGAGGCAACCATTAGGAGACTCAAGGTTATGCTAATTGAGAATTTTCTGAAGGAGCCAGGGGTGTTTAGGGTAGAAGAGAAAAGATCTGTCTGGGGTTTGCAGGTGGAGAATAGGACACAATCACTTCTTCAAGTGTAGGAAGGGCTCTCAGTAGAAAGAGGGAATAGAATTGTTCTAAATGGCCCCAGGGGGCCAAACTAGGAACAATGAGCCCAAGTTATGAAGATGGAGCTTCAAGTTTGACATGAGGGGCAGCTAGGTAGCAGTGGAAAGAGCATAGGCCCTGAAGTCAGGAGTGTGAGAGATGGGTAAAAGTTAGGGAAGGTTAGGTTTCCACAGAAGAGTTCATTGAGTTGGACAGAATAATTAATGAAGTGTCAGTTTGAACAAAGAAGGAGTAAAGATTAGCCAGGATGAGGGTCTCCAGCCAATGGGAATAGAGTTTGTGGTTTTGTAGAAATTGCAGATCCAGGATGTTAGGAAAACTGGTCTAAACTGGCCAGATAACAATCAGGGTTGAAGAGAAAACTGGGTCAAATGGCTACCATTCATGCTTAATTGGCTACACACCCACAGGGAGGAGTTTTCTGCCATTTTTGAACATGAGAGGTATGTTGAGGAGGGGGGAACATGCCAAGGAGTTGCATGTTGGGGGCATATAGGGAAGATTGTGACCTAGAAGGGAGGGGACCAATCCCTTTCCTGAAGGGAGGTATTGAGCTGATGGTGCATCAATCCATGTCAATCTAACAGAACAAAGTTGGTCTTGCTTCTGTACTCCCCACTCCCCCTTCCTAGAGAAGGGTGGAGTCCACTCCTGGTCAGGAACATTTACCAGTTCCTTTGAATTACTCAATAATAATAAATTGCCCTTGATACCTGAATTTCAGTGTCAAGCATGTTTCTAACAGGAGGGCCTGAGTTCAAATCTGGTCTCAGACACTTACTAGCTTTGTGACCCTGGGCAAGTCATTTAACCCTGATTACCTCCAAAAATAAAGAAAAAAAAAGTTTGACATAAGGGAAAAAAATTCCTCAAAATTAAAACTCTCTAAAACTGAAATGGGTTATTAAGGGGAGTGGTGGGTTCACCCCCATAGGTAATTTTCAAGCAGGGCCTGGACAAATATTTTTGAGAGATGTTGTACCCAGAGGATATTTCTGTTTAGATATATCTTAGATGAGATGTTTTCTGAGGTTCCTTTCTAGAGAGACTCTGTGATTCTAATGGAAGCTGGGGCTGGATGTATGAGCCTACAATTCTCTCTCTTGGAATCCAAGCCTGCACTATCAACTACCTTGGAGTGGTTCCACTTAGTTATCAGTCAGGTCACGATGTCCAGAACTGGACTTGCTCCTCCTCTAAACTTAGTATTTTTGTTTTGAGGAGTATCTCCTTTCCAGTCATCTAAGTTTGAAACCTTGGAGTTACCCTGAGATTTTCCTTCTCCTTCAAACCCCTCATCCAAACAGTTGCCAAGCCTTATCAATCTTACTGCTACAGCATCCCACATATGTTGTTACACCCAAATTGAAGCCCACCATTAATCCCCTTTGCGCCCACCATTAACCCCTTTATATTCTTGTCTTTGTCTCTGCCCTACAGCCTGAAATCGCTTGAAACAGCTTAAGGCATAGTCTGGGTAGATTGCCCCTTGACCTGCACCCCCCCCCCCTTCCTCATGATTCAGCATTCTGTATATTGTCTCTACATCAGCATTATGTGCAAGGATCAGTTGCTAGGGTAAGGTATAAGTTTATTTTAAGGAGAAACCCCCCAGTTACCAAATAGCCCCACACCCTGGGTTATGGTGCAGCTATTCTGCTGACCAAGCTAGGTCCCTCCATTCAGACCATAGCTGATCAAGTACGGGTTACTTTCTGGGAAATTCCACCCTGAACCCTCCACACAGTTATAGGAAACCAATCACAACCTAAGAGGGCCACCCATTCTAGGAAGCTGACCACCCTGTGTCACAGGATGGTCACACGCCTGAATCTCGGTGCCATATTCCCAAATTAGCTCTGAGCTGATGAATCCAACCAATGGCTGATCTTTGCTTCTGTACATCATTGCTTCTGCTAGCAACCCTCCCTAATTGTGTAATTGTGGTTTTTGCCTTTATAAGCATTGTAGACCCTCAGTTCGGGACTGCCTGATTTGAGTGCATACTCCAGGTAGTTGCACGCTTGGCCAATAAATCCACACTTAAATCTACCTTGAACCCAGGTCTCATCTCACTGTTATTTTCTATACTATGTCAACCTTTTTCCATTCACCCAGCCTTTACCCTCCTTCATGTCCATATTACTTTTCACTTGGGTTACTGGAAGTTATTGATCTTCCTGCCTTTAGTCTCTCCCTCTCTCAGATTCATCCTCCACACAGATACCAAATTGATATTTCTAAAACACAGGCTTGAGCACATCATCTTCCTATTCAAAAAGCTACAGTGGTTCCTTAGTATGCTACTCTAGGACAAAATGCGAACTCTAACTTCAACCTGGCATTTAGAATCATCCATAATCTCACCCTCACCTCTTATTCTAATCTTATTTCACATGACTCCCTTTTCCATATTCTATGGACTTCTGTTCTCCATACATGACATTCCTCTGAAATGCATTCCCTTCTCATCCCTGACTGACAGAATTTCCAGCATCTTTAAAGGCAAAACTCAGGTGACATCTCTTCTGGAATGACTTTACTGATTTCCTCATATTCCTGCCCCCCCCTTTCCCTCCTCCTCTCCCTCTCCCTCCTTCCCTTCCTCCCTCCTCCCCCTCCCCCCCACCCCATCTCTCTCATAATTCTCTTAAATACATTTAATTGGAGGTAGCAGAGCCCTCCACTTGTAATTAGTTGGCCATGCCCTATGAGGGACTCAAAAGTTCTCTGGCTTCCCCCATCTCATCTGGCTTTCACTTCCCATTACCCTTTAGTCTCTCCTTCCAGCCAGAAAAAAAACTATACTTCTCATCAGTCTTTTTGCCAATAAGGGATTACGCTTAAACACAGTTTTCTTCCAGTAGACTATAAACACGTTGAAGGTAGAGATGGTTTAGTTTTTGTCTTTGTATCCCTAATGTTTAACATGAGACCTTGAATGTAGTGAGTGTCTGTTGAATTGGAATTCAATTGTTCATGGTGGGGGGGGGTGATATTGATGAGGTTTAGACAGTGGGAGCCCCATTGATCTCTCCTTGAATCTTCCCACAGGATGAGACATTTGCCTGAGGCCATAAGCCTTTCATTATTGCTAGGCCCAAATCTCTAGCCTAGGTTACTCTTAACTTAGCCTAGCCCTCCATTGTCTTGGCTAGTTTCCACCCTTGATCTTGTCAAAGTTTCTATGCCCAAATCTGTTACCCTTAAACTCTCCTAACCCTGTCTGTTATCTCCAGGTAGCCTTCAGCTACTTCCTATCCTTAATCCCATTCTCTTGGTTCCTGGAGTCTGATCTCACCCCAGTCCCATCAAGCTCCTCCTTAAGACCCTACCTAAATCCCTCCTCCCGTCACTCCAGGACCACCCTAGATCCTTCCTACAATCTTTGTGTCTATAAGTTTCATCTTGCCTCCATGAAGGTGCTCAGATTCCATCTACCTCAGATGGAATGTGGCCTGCTTGTGAAAATGAGTGTCACAAAGGGTGAGATTTCTTAAGACAACCCATTATGGCAAATCTGTAATATACTTTCTCTTTGGCTGTGAGAAGGCTTGAATCGAATTCATTCCAGCAGGATCTGGCATGTTGGTATTTTGGGGTCTTGAGCACCCCTAAGAACATATGGTTCCCTGACCTCTTCATTATGAAACCATTAGGGTAAAAAAAAGTAAGAGAGAAAAGGAACAAAAAGAGTAAAATGATAAAACAGTTAAAAACTCTCCAGGGAATTAAGCTCCTTTATTAGCAATTTGGCTGAATAAAGAGTCATAATATAGAAAGTGAAATAACCCAACACTTCATTACGTGACAGTAACATTCTTATTCAACTCTCTATGTTCAAAACCAATAGCAGAAATACTTCTTTAATATCTCAGCTTGCTCATCTGTGAATGAAGGTCCCTTCCAGCTCTAAGAGTTTATTATTTTCTGATGTACTGCATATGACCATGAAGAATTTACCAGTCTTCCCTTGAGCCTCTATTCCTGAAAACTAGAAAAGCAGCATTGGCTTAGGATCAGGCTACATTTGACCAGAAAGTTGAGTGGATTTCTACCAAAGACTCACTGTGATGGAGATTCAAGCAGAGCTAAAACTAGGTATTTTTGAGCCTTAGGCAAGGTTTGAAAATTTCCCTCCCTTCTCCTCACCACATCTAACATTATCCCATTCCTGCTTTGAACCTTTCCCGTAACATATGACTAGACTTTACCACAAAATAAATACCTGCACTTCATATATTAGAAGTATCAGCCTTTTCCAAACTAGTATTAAGTATTGCATGGTTCTAAACCTTCTGTTCTCTCTCCTCATTGAACCTTGGGTGGCCACTCACACTTTTTTCCAATTCTAGCCCCAGACTTTGGGGATGATTCCATGAAGGAAGAATTAAGAGTGAAGGCAGAGACAGAGATCTGAAGAATTTTCTTACTCTTCCACCTTTTGACCTCCTCATCCCCAACCTCCAAGGAGTGGATTACCCTGCAGACCAATGAGACAATGTCCAAGTACCCTTTAGGATGGCCTAATCCTCACAAAACTGGAACACTAGAAAATCCTTTGCAAATGGAACATTTTCTGCAAATGCAAATGCTCTAATTGGTTCAACTCTCCAAGATTGGATCTAATTTGGAGGCTGCCCACTGAACAATACACCACAGAACAGTACATTAGATTTAGTGTAGGTATAATTAAACTGCCATCCAGTTCCAGTATTGTCTCCCTTCCATCCCACCCTTACCACCCACAGAATGATTGTGTGCTCTGACAAAGAAACAGCTGGAGGATCTGCCTGCCCCCATCTGCGGACTCCACTTACACTCAACTAGAATGAATTTGGCAAAGGAAAACAAGTTGCATAATTGAATTAATATTCTTCTTCTCCCATTTGCAAAACACAATGACTTAAAAATCCACAACAGGCTTTTCTCCCAAATGAACACTTCTACGAAGAGATCTCAAGTATGCCTGCCATGTTTTAAAGGTAACCTTTGGTCCTTTAATGAAAGCTGTTATTTGGACACTATTCAAAAGTGATATGGAGTGGTGGCAGGGGGGTGAGAACCACTTGTGTCATTTGAATAGAAGATGAATTCAGGGTACTCAAAGAATGATATGGGGGGAGGAGTGAGAACCACTTGTATCACTTGAGTGGAAGACAAATTCAGGATACTGAATAAGTAACCAGCTAATATTAACAGAATCCTTATTAGTGTAACTCAGTAGACACAGAAGACGGAAGGATTTGGGGCAAAATAACATGTCAGAGCATATAGTACAATGGAGTAGTAGCTTTAAAACCTTTTTGTGACACTCTTTTATACCCAAATTCAGTTTGTCTTCTTTCACATTCACATAGGTGATGTCTCACTCCAACTGTTAGTATCTCCTGTTCCTCTATATGAATGTGAAAAATGGGATTGAGTCATTTTCAGTGAACTAGGTACCCAGGGATTTTCTCATGGGCTGCATATGACCTTGAAGCCTTTATAGTCTTTTTCAGTGAACAGGCTACTCAGGGGTTCACCCATTGCCTGGTATAGCTGATAAAAACACTACACCTCAAGGTAGAAAACCTTAACGATGCCCTGTCAGCAACTAGGAAGTCATGCACTTTTATAGGCCCCAATGATCACCTTATCTGGGTCCCTGCCAATTTTAAAGCTTCGTGATTTTAATATATTGTTGCCTCCTTGACATTCCAGCTTGGAGGTTGGGGATTTCTAAGAGTTGGAGGCTTTTTTGCTCTAGACACCGAGCCCACAGTTGATTGATGCCTTTACCTTGGTGATCCCATCAATTCCATGGATTCAGTTAACATCTACATGCTTCGCAACTCAATATCTATATTTCCAACCTTATATTCAGCCTCTTGCACCCAATTTTACCATATGATCAACTTTCTAAAGGATACTTTCCCCTGGCTCTCCCACAGGCATCTCAAACTCATACACTGAACTCATTGTATTTCACCGCCACAAACACATCCCTCCTCCCTTTTCCTCTTAAGGACACCACCAACCTCTAGTCACTTAGGTTCCAAACCTTGGAGTCATTACTGACTCTGTCCTCTCCTCAGAATCCACATCAATCCATTGTCAAGCCTTGTTTCTCCTCTCTCCGTAACTTCTCTGTTAGCTCTCTCCTCCTCTCTACTCACATGACTTCTATCTTAGTTCAGGTCCTCATCACCTCTTGCCCAAACTCCTACTCATCAATCTACCTGCCTCCACTCTCTCCAACTTTCCTCCATACAGCTGTCAGGCTGGTACAATCTGACCACGTCACCTCTCCACATGAAATTCTTCTAGCATAAAATACAAACTACTCAGCCTGACGTTTAAAACCCTCTACAATCTACTTTCCTAGTACTGTTCTTTATGAACCCTTTGTTTGGGGCTTGTGCTGTTCCCTTTACACATTCCATTTCCCACCTCCATGACTTTGCATGGGTGGTGGTCCATCTCTGGAATGTATTCTTTCCTCATTTATGTTTCATAGAATCCCTAGCTTCTTTCAAAGCAAAGTACAAGTACCACCTCTTACAGAAGGATTTTCTTGGTCTTTCCAGTCATTAAAACTTTATAATAATTTACTTGTATACATATTGTACAGTAGAATGGAAACTCCTTGAAGGCAGGCACTTTTTTACCTTTGAATCCTCAGTGTCTAATACAGAGCCTTGTGTGTAGTAGGTGCTCATTAAATGTTTGTTCAACTGAACTGAAGCCAGTGCTTAGTGCAGCACCTGACATGTAGTAAGAGTTTAATAAATATTTATTGACTGACTGGATGAATTATCAAATACCTATTTGGAGCAATACAATTTCATATTCCACAGTTTGGAAACAGCTTTGGTGGGAAGTTTAAATTCTCTTAGAACTTTCCTGACATGACTGAAGTAGTTCCTTTGGGGCACAAGAAAATTCATAAAGCAGGATCTCAGCAGGATAATGAAATCCAGGGCCATTTCAACTCAGTTCGATTTGAGAAGAAATGTGTGCAAGATCTACAGGGTAGGGACTGTTGTGGTTGCCTTTGCACCCTCAGGATCTGGTCCAGTTGTGACAGCTGTCATTGCCCCGTCTGTTGATCATCTCCAATTTGTCCTGCCTATTATATCTTATTGGTGCACGGTTGTTTGAATGTTGTCTTCTCCATTAGACTGTGAGCTCCTTGAAAGCAAGGACTGCTTTCTTTGTATCCCAGTGCTTGGCACAGTGCCAGGCACAGAGTAGGTATTTAATAAATGCTAGGTTTAATAATTTAATATTAACTTTAAATTTCATTTTAATAGTAAATGTTATTAATTATTAAATCAAGTAATCATTTAGTGTTAAATGAAATAAATGACTAACTAATTGTTGCTGTTGCTGCTTTTGTTGTTAAATAAACAGTGCTTGGTCCTGGGGATACAGAGACAAAGACAAAACAGATGTGGCTCTCAATGAGTTTACATGCTACAGGGGAGAATATATCACTTACATGTGCACTAATGCATTCTACTATTGGGGAATTTAATGCTTACATGCTCACCAAATGTCCATTCAAGGTAATTTGTAGAAGTTATGAGTACTAACCACCTAGATTATTAGAAAAGGTTGCATAGAGGAGGTGGTGCCTTAATTATGCCTGGCAGGAAGATAAGGATTCAAAGACCAATTAAGGACAAAGGATAGTCAAAGTATGGGATTAGCTTGTGTGTACTATCTTGTGTTTGTCCTTCATTTTCAAAGAGGACCATGACATCAGGGAAATGATGACATGATTTGCAGTTGACTTTGATTTGAGTGAGGGAGGGCTGTGCAAGGTCACCAGCCTCACTCTCTCCTCCAGAGCCATCTGGGTCCAGTGACCTGATACTCACCAGGACTACTGGAGATGACCCAGAATGCAATATGCACAGATGCAGAAGATGGAACATGGAATTCTCAGATCTGTCTTGGCTTCATTTCAGAGTGTGTGAAAGAGTATGTGTAAATATATGCATAGTACACTCTCAAATATCCCTGTCAATGGGGATCCAAAAAGATCACAGGGAGGGATGAATTGCGGAATCGTAGAACTTCAAAGCTGGAAGAGACCATTGAACTCACCTAGTCCCATTCGCTTATTTTCTAGATGAGAACATTGAATTCTAGAGGAGTGAAAAGAGTTACCCAGGGTCATTCTGCTAAATTAGTGGCAGCTTAACCTCAATCTCCCTGCTTTCCATCCTCTGCATCTATGTGGTACAGGTGATAGAATGCTGGGCCTGGACTTAGGAAAACCTGAGAACAAATCCTGCCTCAGACACTTGCTACCTGTGTGACCCTGGGCAAGTCACTTAACCTCTGCCTCAGTTTCCTCAGCTATAAAGGGAATAATAATAACACCTACCTCCTAGGGTTATTGCAAGGATCATATGATAGAATATTTGTAAAGCACTTAGAATAGTGCCTTGCATATAATAGTTGACTAGTAAATGCTTGTTTCCTTCCTTTCTAGGCTTTTCTTAATATGTCACTCCACTCTGCATCTGCTGCCCTGTCTGGTTTTTCCAATTCCACAGAACAAGATGTCCCCACGTGGTTACCCTGTTGTCATGTGCCCCCACATCCTTGCTCATTTTATGTGCTGTCTCCCTCCATCCAATTAGATTGCATGCTCCTTGAGGGTAGGGGTTTTCTTTCTTTTTAATAGTTGTATCCCCAGTGCTTAGCACAATGCCTGGCACGCAGTAGGCACTCAATAAAAGTAGACCGATTGGATTAGATTGGACATCACACTCTCTGAAGTCATTAGCCACTTATTTCCTCCTCCTTCCTTTCCAACCCTGTTAGTCAGAACTACAGACCTGGAGTTTAATGGAGTGTTTACAGTTACACCTTCTCTCCTAGTCCCCATCCTATTCACTCTCTTAAAAGACTCATTATCTCAGTTAAAAAAAAATCAAAAGACAGGAAATGAAAGAGGTAGAAGGAGGAGGGATAGATAATGGCATTTATGTGGATAATTAGCATCTGAACAATTGAAAATATATTTTATCACTCTCACTATCCACTAGGAGAGTAACTCACCCTGGATCATTTCCCACTTCTGTCTTCCTGCTAGGCTTTGGCAGAGCATTGTCTCAGAAGCTAATATGTTCCCTACTCAATAAATGGGGTTTGGCCTATGAGACTTGCCTTACAAAAAACTATAGCCCAGGGATGGGAGGTATCTCAGTGAACTAGCTGATTTCTAATATTAGCAAACTATCTTTTGTTTAAGCCAAAGAAGATAAAATATTGCCTTTGTCCCTAAAGTACCCTGGTTACAGGGAGCAGGCCAAAAGACTATGATGTATAATGGGAAAGTCTGGATCGATTCCTGCATTTATACCAGTGCCTTGGAAATATTCCTTTGTGACATGTTACTTTCCCAAATGAAAAAATAAATATCAATTTTTCAGCCTTAATTTTTAACTGCAATAACTCTTGAGATTTCATTTCAGAATTTAGCTCAGATGAGTACCAGAAACTCATTCCCTGTACTTCTTTCAGTTAGCCACAAGGGAAAAAGGAAGCTTTTTGGAGCTTTCACATGGTGACCGTGTGCCTCTTATTTTTATCACAGAGACACATGACTGAGTCAGAAAGAACTGAATCCAACTCTAATGTGTACTTGCTACGTGACCTTAAGCAATTCATCTCATTCTCACTTCATTGGCTGAGAGGTTCCATTACCAGAGATTCCTGATACTAATGAAATAAATCTCTGGTCCAGCCCCACCACCCTACCCTCCTTTTTTTAACATCAGTTCATAGTTTATTCCTCCCTTTGTAGCATATTCTTTTTTTTTTTTTAGTTGAGGCAATCCAGGTCAAGTGACTTGCCTAGGGTCACACAGCTAGTAAGTGTCAAGTGTCTGAGGTTGGATTTGAACTCGGGTACCTCCTGACTTCAGGGCTGATGTTCTATTGACTGTGCCACCTAGCTGCCCCTCTGTAACATATTCTAGCCAGTCTCAAAGCTACTATTCCACTAGATCCCTACAGCAGCTTTGAGGTATAGAATCTAAAAAAAAGAACCACCCAGAGACAAACATTTGGTTGGATCAACTTTGTTTTCTCTGATATAATGTCATAAGAATCATAGAAAAATCATTAGCTTGATTATTCAGTGGACCATCTGGAAATTCCTTCCCCAGAGATGTACCATGCAGCCACTGTCTTTAACTCAGAATGGATAAAGAGTCAAGGAGATGGTTCACTGAAGATAGCTCATTGAACTTGGAGATAGCTCACTGAACCTAGGCCAACATGCCTCTGGCTTATACTGGTCACTTCACAGGGAAATGAGAAATAGGACTCTGTGATTCATTTTCAGCTAATTAGGTTCCTGGAAAGGTTGCCAATTGAGCCGTGAGCTGAAGTAACTTGAAGCATATCCTGTCTTATAGGAATGATAAACTCATTTAAAATTTATATGGATGCCATTCTAAAAACAACAACAAAAAAAACCCTAAACTAAATATACTTCGAATTTAGCAGGGCTTGTCTGAACATATGGTGAGATATCTACAGGAAAACTTAAAGTGGAACCTAATTAACAAGACCCTTTAATTAACCACAATTTTCTAAGCACTTCACTTTTGGACAAAGAGGAAAATTACAAGGAAAGTTGATGTTAGGGATTTTTTTTTAAAAAAAGAAAACCAGCCAAAGTCCCCCAAAACATTCAAGGGATAATTGAGTTTGAAATTTTTCACCCACTATCTTTTGTACCTTCCTTCTGCATCCAACATTTACAGAAAGAACACTGAGCTAAGAGTTAAAAGAAAGGCTTGATTCCTAAAGGCTGTAATTCCTCAGGCAGGACTGTGAGCTGATATATTTAAGAAGGTTTTCAACAAAACTGAAATAGTTTTCAGTTTTGTATTCAATTAACTAGAACATTCAATTCAACCAGAACACTATCCCTTTTTATGAAGTAAGTAAGGACAACATCGTCTTATAAAAGAGAGAAGCAGTAGAGGATAAAGTCAGTTTAAAGAAAGTTTTGCAAAGCAAACCTGTGTTACCCTGAGCCTTATCTATAAAATGTGAGCCTTGGATCAGATGACCTCAGAGGTCTCTTCTTGCTCTAAATCTATAATGCTATGATCCTAAAGTCATCTAAAGGACATTTAAAGATGAAAATTGAAGGACAACAGCAAGAATAAAAGGGAAAAGATTCGTAATAATTATTATAACAAAATATTGTCTGCATCACAGAGAATGGTTGTACCTACCACACCTGGACCTAAATATCGCAGTCCTAGATGTGTTCAAAGGGGCTATAGAAATGACATTAAAGTGAATAAAAATAGGAAAGGCAGGTGAATTGGATCAAGTTTATAAAGAGGAGATCTGTGCTATAGGCAACACAATTGTTAGAACAAGAAGGGATTGATCAAAAAGGTATCTGAAGGAGAAGCTAGCAAGTACATGGTGTATGTGTGTGGGCAGGGGAGAGCTTCTTAGTGTTGAAAAAGAGTGATAGAGAGAACATTAATGATCATTGAACTATTTGTCTACCCTCCCATTTATACTAAATCTTTCTGTAAATCATCTATACAAGAATTGAGGGCACCTTAGACGCAGGAGCAAGCAACCAATATTTAAAAATGAACCATTTCGCTCATTTTGCAATTGACTAAAAGACACTGAAAATGTGATATTACACTGTGATTACTGTTTGGTAATTATGAAAAAGTGTACAGAGGAAAATGATGTCTTATGGGCTCATTTCCAACTGAAATTCCCTAAGGTTGAAGTTTTAGATTACGCGAAATGAGTAAGTGCCACACTCCCCCCACCATCAGTTTTGTTAACTTGAAATTTACTAACATGAGATACCTTAAAAAGGAATTATTCAGTTTCTCTTCAGTGCAAAATCATTATTTATAGGATTCTAGACCCAGAGATGGAAGGGTCATCAGGAGTTATCTAGTTGAATCCCCTCATTTATAGATGAGGAACCTGAACCCCAGAGAGCATCAGTGACTCAGTTAAGGTCACACAGTGGCAGAACCAAAGTCTGTCCTCTGACTACCAAGTTCATTACGCTCTCTACCGCCTCCCGTGACTGTTGTTTTCTAGAGACAGATAAGTCTGCCTAGACTCTATTTATACCTTAATATTATCCATTTTACAATCTTTGCTTTAATAAAATAACTTAGACATAAATTTTGAAACATCATTGTTATTTAATTCAGACATTTATTCTGAGAACATAAATGGGCACACAAAAAGTACTGCCTGCTTCTAACAGTCTTACTCCACAGCAGTTACATAATTTAACAAACCACAATATGCATAATGTTTGTATTATGCTCAAAAAAAGTCCTGTCTTTCAAAACTGCACAAGACTTTTGGGGCATGCTATATATAGTTATGTCTAATTATAGTTTAAGGTGCTTTGTGGATCAGGATCCTACCTACCTTTCCAGTCTTTTTATATCTTACTCCCTTGTACATAAATCTATGGTATATCTACACTGGCATCCTTGCTGTTACTCACCCAGGACACTCCCTCTAATGACTTCATATCTTTTCACTGGTTATCTCCCATGCCTAGAATTCTCTTCCCCCTCAATTTTACTTCCCAGGCTCAGCTCAAATCCCATCTTCCACAGAGACATCCTTTCCCAGTCTCCCCGACTCTGAGCTAGCATAGTGACTAACACAGAGTAAAGGTTTAATAAATATTTATTGATTAAGATGTCTTTATATCTCTATATAAACATATATACATAGATATCTATGTAAATTTAATATATAATCCATAAGGCTGTGTGTTGTTTTGCTTTCCCTGAGGCTTTGAAAAGACAAAGATGAATTTCCCTTTTTTGTTGTTTATTCAGAGCTTCCTTTTTAGCTGTGTTGTGACAAGACTGTAGTAACACCTATTATCAAACAATATTCAATAATTACTCCCCTGTGTTTAGCACTGTGTACCAACAACTTGCTAAATAAGCCTAGTCATTTATTCATTCAATAAGAATCCATTAAGTACCTTCTAGGTACCAAGTACTATGCTAGATTTGTTATACAAGGACAAAAAAAAAGCAGTCTTTACCCTCAAAGATCTTAAATCCCATCAGGAGGAAATAATACATACACAGAAAAATTAAAAACAAAACATGTACAAAGGAGTGTCTAGAGAAAAGAGCTGGGAGTATATGGGGGCTAAGAATAGTTGTCTTCTTCCTCCCTTTATATGCAGATATATAAATAAGGTATAAATATAAATTTAATAAATGTGTATATATGCATATGTTAAAAACAGGGTACTGCAGCATAGTAGGGCACCAGCATTTTAGGGGATCTGAAAAGACTTTAGGCAGAAGATAGTGCCTAAGCTACATTTTAAAAGAAGAGAGAAACTATGAGACATAAATAAGGAGGAAGTACATTCTAGGTATGGGGGAGAGCCGGTGCAAAGGAGTGGCAATTATTATTTAATAATACTAAAATGATTGTTTAATAATAATAAAAATAATTATTTAATAATAACAAAATTATTATTATACTTTTGAGAACTGATGAGAGCCAAAGGCAGAATACTTGAAGAACTTCTATAATAAAGAACATTGTATGGACTATGAGCCAGCAAATGAAACTGAAAAGGAACGGTCTGGCAACTAAGAGGTAAAAAAACAGGAGAGAGCATCCAGGAGGAGAAAGTGGCAAATGCAGCAGAAAGGTTCAAGAAGGATTTGAACTGAGTAAGGATTATCAGATTTGCAATGAAGAATTCCCTGGTAACCGTTGGAGAGGAAGATTAATTTGAGAAGACATATGACAAGAACAAGATTGCAAAGGGACAAGGAGAAAGCAGAGAGGAAGTAGAGGTGGCAAAGATAGGCAGCTTTTTCAAAGAATTCGACTGAGGAAGAGAAAAGAGATCTTGGACTCCAACTTAAAGGGAGAGTCAGGTCTATAGGGAAAAGGCAACCACCAGAACTTCTTAGACAGGGAAGGGTCACATCAGGCCCGCTTTAGAATCTCACTATGGTAGCAGTGCAGAGGATGAATTAAAGCCTGGATGCAAGGAAACCATACAGAAGGATAATGTAGATGTTGTGGTTGGAGAGGTGACAGATATAGGTACATTGTGAAAGTGGAATCAACAGGCCTTTCCTGACCTCTGTGAGGTTTTCTACTAAAATTTGATGTTGACTTTTAAAATTGTATTTCTTCACTTTAAAAAATAAGAGCTATAATTTGGATTAAAATGCTAGATTTTTATAGTATTCTTTTGACATTAAAATCGGTTTTAGAACTTTCTTTTTGTCTGAAAATTAAGACCAGCTTTATAAAATATGAGGGGAAGATATTTTTTTTTTTGGTGTCAGGTCTGCAAATGTAGAATCAGAGAAAATGTCTATGAGGCATTTTCCAACAATAAAAATATTGTTCGGTCTTCAACCTCCACCCCTGTTCTCTTTCCAGATTGAGAAAATAGGTATTACCAACCAACAGCCAATTAAGAGACTTTTGTACAAAAAGGCAGAACACAGGGACTTATACTCATCTTTTGATGTTTTTATAGAGGGTAGAATTATATCCACTTAGAAAATAACCTCCCATATTTCAAACTTTTTCCTTGCTACATATCTCCTCATTCCCAAGTCAAAACTCTAACTTCACCTTCCCAATCACATAACTTTCTAGTTAGAGACACTCAAAGATGCATACACAATTATACTTAACTCCACTGAGTCCATATAGATATGGAGTAGTCACATGGTATACTCTCCTTCATTCAGACAGAGCTGTGACTAAGCAATCCACGTAGTTGTGACTCTAACCTGTCCCTCATTGGAAAGAAAATGTTGAAGTGAGAATCCAGTCTTTTTCCTATGCATCACTTTATTCCTCCAAATCACCACCAGTTTTTCCCCCAATTAAGCATCATGGTTGAGACATGACTAATTGCTCCATTAAACTTAGTTCATTAAACTTGCCCAGTGTAAAGCATTAGGTTTCTATGCTGAGAAAACCGAAGGATTCTAATTAAAGATTCCCACAGATGAGAGCACAAAGAGGAAGTCTACAATGGAGTGCTTGAAGAATATGATCAAGTTAACGAAACAAGAAAAAAAAGGCACAGTGAATGAAAAGGCAACAACAATGAAAACCCCTTGAGATGATCAGGAAGAAAAAAACTAACAATGAGGCATCCTAAAGCACATGTCAGCCATGTAGACTTTTCACAGCATGCGCCTCCTAAACTGGGTTAAGATGCATCTATTCCAATCCAGAATAGTCAATTATGTAAATCTAGGCTCTCATCGAAGCATGTGACTAAGACAGAATGAGAGTGAGCAGATGGAGGAACCCCTTGAGAAAGATGGTGTAAAGAAAATCTCCCCATGCAGAAAGGGCTTCTTTCATTTAACAGAGTGATCCAGGCTTCACCCTAAAACAATTTTCTCATTGTGTGAAGCTACATAGTATAATGATGGTAGCACAAATGTACAATAATGACGAGTTCGGTCTATAAGGATATTTAATCTTCCAAAAATACATCTAGACAATACTGCTAAGGATTTTGTGTGGCTGATAGTCTTGGAGAAAGGAAAGATACTAACTGTAGAGAGCCAGAATCTACCAACTGGGTGCAACTTGAAATAAAGTTTTCATTCACTTTACACTGGGTAGGCAAAAGGATTCAGCTTTCCTCTCCTAGTGTCAGTCATTTTAACCAACTGGATTAGTGGATACCAGTGTAGTTTTCATTCAGAAAAGGCTCTTATCCATCCCTTTGTTAGAATTCCCACCACGAGCAGCAGTGGCGTTGGTTTGCACCCATCACCCTCTCTGTCTCTGTGGGTCACAGTAACTGAGTGGCAATAACAAAAGCACTTAGATACATTGTACTTTTAACAGATATTGGGATCAAGATATAGAAGAAAAAGACTCAATACTTGAGGGGTAATTTTTTCCTCTAACCTCCCGATATGAGCTATCAAAGGAGAAATGAATTTACCTTTAGAGGAGGGAATTCAGAATAGAGTATGGTGTGGAAGAGAGGCTATTGATTTCTAGACACCACAATTTTGCAAGCACTGGGGGAGAAGTCATGGGCTTTAGAGCTAGAATGAATTTTAGAGATCATTTTGTCTAATCCCTTAATTTTATAGATTAGGAAATAGAAAGTCAGTGAGAAGTGAAATGAGTGTCCTTTGCTCTGGTCTCTATTATTTCCAAAGTGATATACCTAAAGCCCAGATCTTATCGCATAACTCTCAAAACAAAACAAACAACAAAACAAAACAAAAAACACACAAAAAAATCCACTAGTGGCTTCCTACTGAGTCTAGGACCGAATAGAAACTCTTGTGTTTGACACTTAAAGCCCTCCACAACCTGCCTCCAATCTACCTTTCTAGGCTAATTACACACTACTTCCTTTCATGCACTGGGCACTTCACATCGTCACACATGCCATGCCATCCTCTCTCCATGTTGACACATATGTGCCCCATGCCTGGAGTGCCTTCTCTCTTCACCTCCTTTTAGAATCCCTTCAAAGCACAGGTCATATGATACCTTTCCTCATCTGCCCCCCAAATGTTTGTGCCCCCTTGAGATGCCATTTATTTACTTTGTATTTGGCATATACGTGTGTGTATATATGTATACATATGCATATATGTATATATATTTGTGTACGTATACATGTATACATACACCCATATTTATATCCTGCACTACTTTCCCCCCCAATATAGAATATGAGATCCTGGGAGACAGGTATTGTTTTATGTTCATCTTTGTGTCCCCAGAACTTGGCGCCATGCATAGCACACCTTATGTGCTTAACAAATTCTTAATTGGTTGTTGACTGACTGATAAACTGTCCTAGGATTCCATCCCATATCTCCTGATTCCAGATTCATGAGCCCCATTGGCTCCCAAGATCCCATGCTGAAAGAGAGGGGGAAAAATTATGCAGTGGCTTCCTAGACCAGGGATCATTTTTGGTCATTGCTGGGAAGTAAGTGATTAGGCAAAGTTGAGGATCAGTGAGAACACTGTGGCAAATGGTATGAGGATTCAGGGACCCCAGAAGGGGGTTTATGGAGGCAGAAGAAAGATGTAAGATTGTGGAAACCTAGAAGAAGGATGAATAACAATGGACAGAGATCTCAAAAGGAGTTTTGGGAAAATAGGGAAACTTGACAGTTTGGTTGGATATTTGGAGTTGGGAAACAGTATGAGAGAATGGAGAGAGAGGTATTCCTAGAGTTAGAGATATCTGGGTTCAAGGCTGGTGTCTGACCCCTATTCGGTGTCTTACCCTGGGCCCTTAAGTCATTTAACTCTCAGAGCTCCAGGAAACTCTGTAAGACTAAATTGTTGAGCGGATATGGATCTCCATGAATGTTCTCATGAACATGAATGTTCTCTCTATCAATGTTTGTATAGGTTCAGCCTGAAAAAGATTATCTGTACTTACTAAACTTACTTGAATAGGCAAACTTTTCATGACAATACTCCTTTTTCTTAATAGTATTTTATTTGTTCTCAATTACATATAAAGACAATTTATAATATTCATTTTTTTAGATTCAGTTCCAAGTTTTGTCCCTCCCTCCTCATGTCCCACCTTCCTAAGACAGTAAGCAATTTGATATAGATTACATATTGCAATCATGTAAATCATATTTCCATGTTAGCAGGACACTACTCCTAGAGAACTAATAAACAGCATGAAGAAAAGTATATAGGGCTTGGATATCTCATTTCACATTTATCTTCTTTCTTCCTTTGTCCTCTTCTCTTTCATATACATCCATGCTAGAGGTGGACATACATTTAATGTTAACATCAAGAAGAATCTGGTACAATTGGCTCACCCTGTGAGCCCTTTGGAATCCAGGAAAAGCTCAGTTCATGAAACTCTATTCTATAGTATAAGGGGTTATTTTCTGGATGCTTGGGGACATGCCATGATGACTATCCATGGATTATACATTTTCTGCATTGTACAACCATAGATATAGAGCTGACAAGGATTTCAGCAGCTACCTAGTCTAGCTCCTTCATTTTAGAAATGAGAAAATTCTGATGGCTTGCTAACAGTAATGTAGGTAAATTCATGTCAGAGGTAAAATTTGAACCCAGATCACTGATCTTATAACCATTGCCTTTTTCACTGTACCACATGGCAGTTGTGAATATCCCAGGGTGGCAAACACAGCTATTGCCAAAGTACCTTCAAGCCCACTCATCGGGGAAGTTCAGCAACAGAAAGGAAAACCACTCAGGGCCAAGGCCCAACTGACAATGTACCCCATAGCTTAAAATTACATGAGAAAAAACCCATTTCCTCCTTTTTTGATACTCTCTTTTATATTGTTTTTTTTTCAGCCTTTTTCTGCTTCTCCTGGGTTTCGCTTCATCTATTTGGCCAAACTAAGATGCCCTGATTCCTCCACCCTCTCCGTTTCTCCCCCTTTTCTAACCACAGTAATTTACCCAGGAGTCAAACCCCCTACTAAAGAATAAAGAATAATTTATGACAACTCACATTTTAAAATAAAATGGTTTGGGGGAAAGGGAAAGAAGCGAGGGAAGCCAGGAGGTCAGAAGTTTATTCCTGAGAACGGTATGTTGGCGGTTGTCTCTTCGAGGCTGGCTCACAGGGATTATCACATTACGTGGATTGTCTGTGCCAGACCTAGGAACAATGCCACACTGATTCCATTCAGCCCTTTCGTGTACTCAGTGGAGTTAAGCAGAACTGAGTTGTTCATGCTTTAAGTACCCTGGCATTCCTGAAGGCCTTCTTTTTCACTAGTGGGATGTTTACTGAAAAAATAAGCAATTCAGTTGCCTTAGTGAAGAGGCACCATGTTGGTTTGCTGAATGATTCTGGAGGCCATCAGGAGGCTTGGCTGAAAGCAATAACCCAGAGAAAGCAGAGGTTACAAGTGACATGCAGCAAGCAAGTCTGGGCCCTACCAGCTCAGTGCAAAAAAAGGTGATTTGTTGGAGGGCAGACAAAAATGTCAGTTGTTTCATCTCCATATTCAAGTGACAAGAAGGATTGAATATAACATGAGTCCAAACTCTTAAGGTCTGTTGTTAAATATGAACCTATCTTTATCACCTGGACTGCTAATTCAATTTTACTTAATAATGTTCAACTGTAAGGAAACAGATGCATATGTAAATTCAGTAAGAGAGAGAAAACTGAGGTAAAGGAAATTCAGATTACATCCACTCAAAATGGAAAAGTTTTAGATTCATACAATCTGGGTTCAAATCTCAGCTCTGATATTCTTGACATTTTGTTCTTCCAAATGAATTTTATTATTTTTTCTAATTCAGTAAAATAATTTTTGGTAATTTAATTGGAATGACATTGAACATATAAATTAGTTTAGGTGAAATTGTCATTTTTATTATATTGGACCTGCCTACCCATGAACAAT
Source organism: Trichosurus vulpecula (assembly GCF_011100635.1). Classification (NCBI taxonomy): domain Eukaryota; kingdom Metazoa; phylum Chordata; class Mammalia; order Diprotodontia; family Phalangeridae; genus Trichosurus; species Trichosurus vulpecula. Next base: position 433,908,432 of record NC_050573.1, on the reverse strand, counting down.
TAATATTTTTCAAATTATTCAAGTCTGATTTTATCTGTATAAAAAGTTTTTTATACAAAAAAGTTACATATAATGGATTGGCAGTTTCACATGCAATCTGTTTTTTTTGTTATACTATATTATGGAAACGCTTGTTTTATCCCATAAATTAAAAATAAAATAAATAAAAATTAAAAAAAACAGCTCAGACATATGTTATGTGTTGGCCCTAAACAAGTCACTTTAACCTGAGTCAGTCAACATGATTTTGAGCAGCTATTTTCCTTGTATAGGATTACTGTAGGTATTGTTTTTATTATTTGTCTTCTTTTATTCTATAGAAACAATAATTGTATTTATGTGTGTGGATTTTAATTTTGTGTTACATACAATGTTTTATTATTACTATTTATTCAATCAGAAAGAAAAATTTAATGAGATTCATGATTATGTGGTAATAATTGTGTATCTATTGTTAGAGAATTAAATTAATTGATAAAATAAAAAGTATCTCTTTGACCCTGGACAAGTCACTTAAACTCAGTAAGTTTATCAACATACATTTATTAAGCACTTCCTATGTGCCAGGCACTGTGTTAAATGCTAAGGATACAAAGGAAAGCAAAAATATGGTGCCTGCCCACATTCTAATGGGGAAACAACAGACAGACAATCATATTCTGTGTGTGGTGTGTGTGTGTGTGTGTGTGTGTGTGTGTGAGAGAGAGAGAGAGAGAGAGAGAGAGAGAGAGAGAGAGAGTATGTGCATATATATATGCATACATATACATATATAAATATATATATATATATATATATAGAGAGAGAGAGAGAGAGAGAGACAGACAGACAGACAGACAGACAGACAGACAGACAGACATAGACAAAGAGACTGGGAGGTAAGGGCATTAGCAATAGCGGAGGAATGGTCTCTTACAGAAGGTGGGATCTGAGCTGAGTCTTGAAGGAAGCCAGGAATCAGGGATGAGGAAGAAAAATAATCCAGGCACAGGGGATAGCCAGTGAAAAGTCATGGAGTCAGGAGGTTCCACATCTATTGAATGACAGGGTTAGACTAGACAACTTGTTGGATCATAGATCAAAATTAATCAAGGAGTCTCTCTCACCAAGAAGTTCAGGACTATGGGCATAGAGCATATGTGCTTTCAGATATGGCCAATTCATCAGTTGGTTTATTTCTTTTTCTTTTAAAATGTTTGTTACAAGGGTAAGCTCATTGGATAAAGGATGTAGAAGGAATAAACCCATAAAAGAATGTGATGATATAACTAATAGCATCAAAAAAACCTTTTTTAAAAAATACAAATCTTGTTGAAAGTCTAAAATAAAAAAGGTACGCTGTACAATTAAAATCCCTCCAATTTGCCCTATGTAAATGAGTTGCTGAAGTAAAAGACAGATACTTTTACATGTAAGTTTAATCATTGTGACTAAATTGCTATACCAAGGAGAATAAAAAAGTCTAATATCTTCCTTATTCAGTCAGGCTGCACTCAGAGTTTCTAACTGGATGTAGGGCAGGGATGGATGAATCCAGAATTTCATAGGATCTAGTAACTTCTTCTCAGTGCCTAGATTTTTGGTATAACCTAAACCCCAGCTCTGGAATTTCCATTCATTTCCCATGAGGGAGTATTCAAGCTTCAGGGCAGCAAATATATGGCTGTATATATCTACTGATTTAGATGCCATAGAGAACAGCTAACATGATGGAGAAGAAATAATAGCTGAGTTATCCAGAAGTCCACAAGAGATCAAAAAAAATCCTAGAAAGGAGCTATTAGCAAAATCCATGACTTTTCACATCTATATTCATATGCCCAAAGCTAACATAACAAGCAAGAAAAATATAAATGAAAGGTGGTAAATTTGTCTTCGTAATGATCACTGAGGCTGTAATATAGCCCTAGGTGATTGTACTTTATTCAAAAGAAACACGATAGATAAAATGTGTAGGGAAGGGGTAGCATTGTGTTTTAAGAAAGTTTACTGATGTGAGGAAATGGAGGAACCAGAGGAGGAAAGAATAATGAAAGATATCTAGGTAAAGATCAATGAAGGGAGAAACAGAAATAATTTTGTTGCTAGGGCATAACTATAGACAAATAGAATAGAATAGGAACATACTTGAGGAATTTGGGAATCAGATCACCACCCTGGAACAAAGGAATGATGAAGGAACAGTGGAAGAATCAGGAATCAGGAGATGGAGTGTTTTGCGCAAGGAAGTTAGTCTCACTGTATCACAAAGTACATGGGTGGGAGTAAGGGAACATAATAAAATGTAAGAAGACTGGAAAGACAGGAGGGGAAGAGGTTTTGAAGGGCTTTAAAAGCCTGAAGAGTTTATATTTGATCCTGGAGGTAATAAGGAGCAATTGCAGTTTGTTAAATTGGGGGAAAGGAGTTGACAGGGTCAGACCTGAACTTTAGGAAGATTTATTTGACAGCAGAATGGAGGATGGGCTGAAGCGGGAAGAGAATTGAATCAGGGAAACCATGTAGGAAGCTGTTGCAATAGTCTTGGCATGAGGTGATGAGATGATGGCACAAAAGTGGTGTCAGCATCAAAGGAGAGAAGGGTGGTATACATGAGAGCTGTTATAGATGAGTGGAGGATGGCCTGGAAAGGGAACACACTTGATGACTTGTTTTCTTCCTTCCTTCTTTCCTTTTTTCCTTCTTTTCTCCCTTTCTTCCTTTCTTAATTCTTTTATTCCTTCCTTCCCTCCCTCCTTACCTCCCTCCCTCCTTCCTTCCTTCATTCTTTCTTCCCTTCCTTCCTTAATTCCTTCTTTTCTTCCTTCCTTCCTGAACTCCCTTTCTTCCTTAATTCCTTCCTTTCTTCTTTCCTTCCTCCTTTCTTTATTCCTTAATTCCTTCTTTTCTTTCTTCTTTAATTTCTTCTTTCTTTCTTTCCTCCCTTCCTGCTTTTCTTTTTTCCTTAATTCCTTTTCTTTCTTCCTTGATTTCTTCTTCCTTCTTTCCTTCCTTCTTTCAATTTCTTAATCCCTTCCTTCCTTATTTCCTTTTTGCTTCTATGATTCCATATGTAGCCGACGTGTATATAGTTGCTCCTTTACTGATTTTTCTTTCATCACTTCCTATAGATTTCTCCATATTTCATTCACATTTATCTTTTTTCTAGCACCCTAATATTATATTATTTTTATAGAGCTTAATTTATTCAGTCTTTCTCTGATCATTGGATATTAGGACTATTTCCAATTATAGGGGTAGAGGGTGTGGGTACCCATTACCATGGCTCTTCTTCTTTCCCTCAGAGGAAATAAGGTAAGAAGAGCTATGCACAGAGTGTACAGGCAAACCACGCACACTAAACACACACCCAGCACAACCTCCAAGCCTGTCTCTATTTCTTATTTTTCAGCAATTTATAATAGAGCAGCTATGAATATTTTTATATGACTGAGTACTTCCCTTCCCTCCTCCTTTTTTATTATGCTTCTGGGATAAAGGCCTAGCAGTGAAATTACTAGGTAGAAAGCTATTTCATGGAAAATCAAAAGAAAGAAAAAAAAACCAGATTTTTTTCTCCCCTCCCCACCTTGTTCTAAAGGCACATTATCTAGCTTTACCCTTTCTTGTCCTCTGTGAAACAAGACATAGGGATCTAAGATCATAGAGATGTTCCCCAACACCTGCCTCCACCTGATAGAAAAGCTAAAATGTTATCTGCGTATCTTTGAGCCCTGAAGCCCTGTATGTTGGCCTGCTAAGGAAGGCCTGTCATCTCCAGCTTTTGTGCAACATCTTTCTTGTCTGGAGGAAAATATATCTTATTCATTAGAGCCTTTCCTGGTTAAGATCATTATCTGGTTTACCTAATTGAGCCACATATAAGATGAATATCCTGCAAATTAAATTTAGCCAAAAGACTTCAAAGATAGGATTCAGTGAACCCTCCATTTTTCTCAGTTCTCTCCTTTCGTAGTACTGAAGAAACAGAGTAGCTTCAGGATTTGTCTTATGTCCTCTGCTACGAAAATCACATTAATATTGATATACCTTAACTTCAATTTTGTATATTTCACAAGAAGAAGAAAGTCTCTCATTCTCCATGGTAGTTAGACAAAAGTCTCTTGCTTTTTTCAGTCATGGAAAGTCATGACTTCCCATTGCTCAGGACCCAAAAGAGGTGACCAAAGCAGGAAACATCTTTCAATAAAGGAGAATGAGGAAGAAGAGAATTCCAGAGATGGTAGAGAGTCAGTGAAAGTGCCCCGAGTTGGAGATGGAGGGCCTTTTGCAAGGAGAGGAAAGGAGGCCACAGTGATTAGAATGCAGAGGGCACAGGGTAAGGATTGGGGGTCGAGTAAGGTATAAAAAATACTGAAAAGGTAGGAGGAAGCTGGGATATAAAGAACTTTAGATGCTAAACAGAGGAGTTTATGTTTAATCTTGGAGGGGATAGAAAATCACTGGAGTTTATTGAACGGGCAGAGAAGGCTAGAATCAGAAAGCTGTTGCAGCAATCTAAGCAGGAGATGATGAGGACCTGTGGCAGGATGGGGGAAATATTAAGGAGAGAGAGGGAAAAAAGAATATAGGAGATGTGCTATAAAAGTAAAATTGAAAGGACTTGGCAACAGATTGGGTACGAGGAGTAAGAGAGAATGAAGTTAAGGATAACACCTAGGTTTTGAGTCTGAGTGACTGGTGGGATGCTTGACGGTAATAGGAAACACAGGAAGATTGCAGGGCAGGGAGGCAAAGATAATGATTTCTGTCTTGAGCATGTTAAGTTAAAGATGTCTACAGGACCGACAAAGAAAGATATCCAATAGGCAGTTGGAGAGGGGAGTCTGGAGGTTAGGAATTTAGCCATTAATTCTCCTTTTTTTCTTTCTAAAAATATTCAATTATTTATAACATTCTCTCTTCTTTTCAAATTTTGATTTCCAAATTCTCACCCTACCTCCCAACCCCTTCCCCTCCCCACTGAGAAGGCAAACAACATGATATCAATTGTTATGTGTAAACATTAATTTTCTTAATGACAACTTTTTGCATGGAAGTAACACTGTATTAGTAGATAGAGTACAGGAGTTGGAGTTAGAAAGACGCTGGTTGAAACACCACCTCTGATACTTCTGACATTACCCTAAGCAAATCCCTTATGCTCTCTATTCTTCAAGCAACTCCCTAAAATTTAACTACTAAGTCAAAGACAGGTTGAAATTACAAAGCTAACAAAGCCATAAATCCTTTGCATATTTATATGCCTTTTCACAGAATCACAAATTGTTTGAACTGAAAAAGATGCTTAGAGATCATCTAGTCCAATTTCCCCATTTTACAGATAAGAAAACTGAGATCCTTCAAATAAAAAAAAATGGCAGCATCTACCCTAGTAGAAAGGGGAAAAAATGTCGTCAGCTATTGTTTTTATTTCTCTCATCCATGAAATCTACATTTCAGTCGAATTGGCTGACTTATTTTCCCTAGAGCTTGACACTCATGTCTTGCTTCCATGCGTTTGCCTATGCTGTTCCATGCCTGAACTGCACTCTGAGGCCTGGAATGCTTCTGTGATTTGCCCATAATCACACCATAGTAACTCAAAATTGGAAACCAGACCCTGTGACTCTAAATCTAGCCCTCCTTTCATTTTCTCATGCTACAGGTGCTTCCAACCCTGTCCTCCCTGTCCTTTGGTCGTTCTGAGCTATGATGGTTCCAGTCTTGTGATCTTTTTTGATTCTGATGAACTTCCATGTTTTTTTTTTCAGAACATTGGTAGGCCTTTCACATTTTCAGGTATAGACACAAAGAGAGTAGATATTCTTTTACCTTTAGTCCACATCTTATAAAATAAGGGTGTATTTTCCACTAGAATTCTGAAGGACTTAAATTATGGGAAAGAATGAGTTTGATTCTTAAATTCTTTTTAAAAATAAGTTAATTTATTTATTTTATAGTTTTGAGCATTCACTTCAATAAATTTTATATTTTCTCCCCCTCCCCATGACAGTCAGCAATCCAATATAGGCTCTACATATACATTCCTATTAAACATATTTTCACATTAGTCATGTTACACAGAAGAATTAGAACAAATGGGAATAACCATGAGAAAGTGATTCTTAAATCCTTAAAGAAATTCCTTTAACTACCTTGAGACTTCTTAAATGTTATGCTTAGGATCATGGAATATGACAGTCACCCATCTAAAAGTGCCCGATTGTTTTTGTTATTTGGCAGAGACCAATTTTTAAAAGCAATTTTCCAAATCTTAAAGTATAGGCAGTTACTTTTGGTACATGATTTGTTTCATTATTCTGAGTCTTGATCTTTCTACTTACTCCTTATCTTTTTCAAATAAAATTTTATTTTAAGAAACAGAAACTAAAGGGTGGGGTGCTGTGACCAAGCACTGCTTCAGTAATAGAACCATGATGGGTCAAGTTAAGAAAATGGTGGGGAGGTCAGGAAAAGCCTGACACCTGGATGCTAAAATTGAGCGAAGGTAGGGGGTAGGGATAGAAGTAGCAGTAAGAGAAATCTGTTTTCTTCCTTCTCTATGTTCCTAGTTTCTTTTCCTTTTCCCTGTTCTTCTCCCCTTTTCAATTATCAATCTTCTCATCTCCATAGACTTTCTCTGTCTCTCCATCTCTGTCTCTCTTCACCACTTCCCCTTGGCCCATGTTCTAACACTCAACAAGCCTAGTAGGATGGAGTCACAAAGAGACCCTAGGCCTCTTGGCCATCTACTCCATCATACTATGTTGTCCTCATTATCTTATTCTGACTGACTACCCATCACTTCAACTAGGCTGGCTACTACCGAATACTCAGACACTCAAATAGACCTGTGATGTCATTAATGTGGGCATTCCTTCTGGGTTGCAGCCTATGCATACTTACCCATCATGTGTGATTCTGACCCTTGTCTTCCCATAAGTTGTCACAGGGGTTTTATCCAATGTGTTGGATGCACTCCCTGCTTTCTCCTCACATCAGGAAGCTACCAATGGAGTACATGGATTACTCGATCTTGTCCTAATCAACCTTGGATTTCCATGTGTGACCAGCCCATCTTCCTTTTTAACTATTCATTTCCCTGATGACATCCTTTCCTGAGACTGATGTTCCTACTTTGTCCTTTGTTATGTGACAGAGATCTCTAACTAGTATGCCACACTGCCTCTCATTAGAATATTAATATTAAAAAAGATGGGGCACCATCCATTGGGGAATAGCTGAACATGTTGTGGTATATGAATGTAATGGAATACTATTGGTCCATAAGAAATGAGGAGTAGGCTGATTTCAGAAAAACCTGGAAAGACTTGTATGAACTGACACTGAGTGAAGTGAGTGGACCGGGAGAACCCTGTACACAGTAACAGCAATGTTGTGCAAGAAATTAGCTCTTCTCAGCAATACCAGGATCCAAGACAATTCCAAGGGAATCATGATGGAAAATGCTATCCACATCCAGAGAAAGAACTATGGAGTCTGAATGCAGATCACTGTTCTCTCTCTCTCCCTCTCTCTCTCTCTCTCTCTCACACACACACACACACACTTTTTTTGTGTGTGATTTTTCTCTTTGGTTCTGATTCTTCTTTCACAACATGACTAGTGTGGAAATATATATAATATGATTGTACATGTATAGCCAATATCAGATTGAATGCCATCTTGCGGAGGTTGGAGGGGAAAAAACTAGAACTCAAAATCTTACAAAAGTGAATGTTAAAGACTAAAAATAAATTAAATTTACACATCAAGAGAAATGTTCAATATAACTGACAGATTTTTTTCAGAGCTACATAGTTTGTCAAGTTTTATGAGAATAATCAATCAACTTTACAAAAAAGTCTGTTAAAAAGAAACCCTTTACAAAATGGTTTGACAACGTGGAGAGAGAGCACAAAAGATCTCTAATGTTATTTGGAAATGGGCTGTTTTTGTTATAACAAAGTAATTCAAAGAATGTTTGAGCTAAAATAATTTGACATTTTTCTTAGTGTTGACAATAAAGATGAAACAAATTTATTGTATAACAAATTTCCTCCTGAAACTTGTATATTTAGGGAGGTGATTTTTTTTAAACTGAATACTCTAAATCAAGGTAAGCACCCCAAATTCATATTCTGATTGAGAAAGAAGAAGAAAACTTGCATTTAAGAAAAAGTTCTTTGCATAGCAAATTTGCAAAATAATATTTTTGCATATTTTCTAATTTTTAAAGTAGCTACCCTATGAATGAAAAAGACTAAAACAAAAATTTTCTTATTTAGTTACCTGACCAATCACAGAAGCAATTCTCATGTTAAATACCAAAATGTTTGTAAATATGAATGAATAAGGAGCACATTTGCCATGGATAGTACACCAGGCCTTATTTCATCAGAAGATGAACAGTTCATAAATTTGTTTTGTATACATTGAAACAAGTATTTGAACCTAGTATCATTATGGGTGATTAAAAAGTACTGTTTATCAAATAATATAAATTTTATAACTATGTAGCTCCCCATTTGTGGGGAGCAGTTTTCTTCTGTCTCTATTATAAAGACAATCTTGATTAAAGGTTGAAAAAATACCAGATTTTGAGAAACTTGGTGCTGAAAAAGCAGCCCAACCAACACATTAAAACTATTATCTTATTATGCTTACTACTCTTATCATTTATAAATATGAAAGTCATAGAAGAATTTATCATTATTTGAACAGTTTGATGTTTATGTTGATAAAACTGTAATAAATTATCTTTTTTACAACATGCCAGCTAATAAAAGAATCATATAGATTATTTCATGAAAAAAATAAATTTAATTTTAAAAAAAGAAAGGGCATATGATCCTGAAAAAAGTTAGAAGTCCAAAAAGGAATTATTTTTAAAGATAATCCAGTATATCTCTATGTCCCTGCCCCCCCTCATTTAATTCTGGTTCCAGCTTATTGTCCATTAATATTATATGTCCAAGTTACACACACACACACACACACATACATGCACACACACATGTGCATTCACATGTGCACACACGCAGGTATAGGAACTGGACCTGTTTTTTCACTGTTATAGGGAACTCCTTCTATCAATGTACATCAACATCTTCTCTGCAACTTACAGTCTTAAAAAGCTGCCTAGAAAACTGACAAATTAAGTGACTTTCTCTGGGTCATACAGCCAGAAAGTGCCAGAGACATGGCTTGGACCCAGGCCATCTTAGATTTGAAGTTGGCTCTTTATTCCATAGTGTAAAATACATAAACACATACACACAATACACAGTAGATATATCTGACGTAGACTTATTCATATGTGCCTATGAGCTATAGAGAAGCTTTGTGTCTTAACCTGGATAATATAGACATTATTCACCCATTAGGTTTTTTTCCCCCTGCATATCCAGTCATGTCAAACTCTTTTGAGTGGTTAAAGATCTCTTCCAGGAGGATTTTCATGGTTTGGTACAAACAGAACAATGTTATCTGCAAACAGGAACATCTGGAAGACCTCAAAATCTGTAGGCAATCCCTTTCCAACTTCAACTCTGCAGAAGATCACTTGAATTACAATGACAAAAAATTACCAGCAGACCCATGTCTCCCTGTTTTATGGATCCTCTGATATTGTGATCAAAGTATCATCAAAAAGTTTTCTCTCTTGTTCACTTTTCAAAGAATAATAGTGGTGTATAGCATGGAGGTGCCTTTCTGGGAGAGAACTTTTAAGGTGATAATTCTGCTTTAGTTAGTCAATGGCATGAAAAAAATAACCAACAAACAATGAGTAAAATGGTATCTTATATTCAACATATTCAACATATATTCAACATAGTCACTTTTATGATGATAAAGATGTGCTTTATTTTGTAATATCACATGCAAAGATATGCCCGTTTCCTGCTAACACCCTCCCTGAGGATGATCTCCATACATGTATGGATTAGTCTCATAATTATTTTATATAGATGGGAAAGTAAGACTCTGTTAGCTCCTGATATCTGAGTCACTTTTTTCAGTATCGAGACCCTTGCTTTTTAGTTTTTATCTTTTTTATGGTATCTTTTCCTTTTGCAGATAAATTTTGAATCATCTCTTGAATCAGTCTTCACAACTGGGTCACTTCTGGCTTGACTGTTCTCTATTCAGACTTGGTCCACTCCAACTGCTTTACCCTTCTTTGTTCTCTATGGCATTTTACCTCTCATATAAGTTTTTACAGGACCATGATATTAAAGTCTAATTATAGTAGATCGACTATTATTAATGATGAAAAAAATTGTTTAAAAGAATTTGAAGATCTTTCCCATTTTTCTTCTGCTGTCCTCCTTCCATTAACATTCTTAAATGCCCTTGGTGTGACTTTGCTTAGTTGAGTCTCTATCCAAACTTCCTTTAAATTGATTTTAACTTCCATTTCTTTTCTTTTTTTATAACTTGATAATGCTCAAAATCTATTATTTTTCTCCATAAGGTTGTACAAATGAGTTGCCATCATAAATTGGTGCTGCTTTTTGCTGCTATAGCTTTCTATTAAGCAAACACATCAAGTGTTTACCAACTAAGGCACTTTGGGGCCCTTTTGTCTTATTATGACAATTGATTTATGGTGATCAAAGTTTGATGTGAAATTAGTATGTTCTGTGTTTATATCCTTTCTTCTGTCCATATCCCATTTGTCTTCATCAAAACTTGTTTTTAATACATGATCATATTGTTTCAATTGTACATCATATCTTTTTTCTCATCTTTATTTTTTCATTTAGCTTTGTATTAATTTTGCAAGTAAGCTGGAGGAGAATGAGAGAAAGAGAGACTAAAGCAAAGGTATCAGATGTGGAATGAAGAAACTGAATTTACCCAGGTTTGAAAGCAGTCGAAATCAGAAATATTGAAGTAGAGGTGAAGCTCTAATCTGAAAATGACTTTTGATACATTTAAGGTATTTATTAATTTCTGTGGTAGGTATGTAGCAACAGTGGAAATGGAAGTTATTTCCTATAGAGACAGTAAAGCTGGTTCTCTATAACCATTTGCATACACTTGGATGATTTACATGCTGCTGGGGCTGAGGATTTCCAGACACCATTCAATAACGTTCTGACTACTTCTGCCCTCTGTCAATAGACTCATCCATATCAACATTGATTATATTTTTCATACCTCAAATAGGTATATGTGGTCTTGTTAAAGATAGTCCTTTCACAAAGTCACCTTAAGTATATTGTATGTTTTTCTTGAAACTGGAACGGTCTTAGAAAATTGGAGACTTTTGTTCATTGTGCCCTATGTCCCTAGAGTGGAGTACAAAGTAGCTCAGGAGCTAATAAGCCTCAGGGATGGGCATGGAAAATTATGGCTGCTATGATAAAGATACTCTTTAGTTATAGAAGGAAGAAGGATGCTCTTTAGTTATAGACTCGTATTCTCATAGAGTTTGAGACAAGTGGCATATTTTCTTCTTCATTGTTGTCATTCTTCTACTTAAACCAAGAGTAGTTCATATTTCTTTGCCTATTTACCAAGAGGTCCATAATATGGCACCATCCTACCTTTTCTGCTTTATCTCATGCTACCCCCTACCAGACCTTCATCATTGTAGCTAAATGTGATTTAGAACCATCCCTATATCCCTAAATCCCTATACCCCTTTCCCTGTCCTCCATACACTTTTCTATTTCAATTCCTTTGCTTGCAGTGTTCCCTATGCCTGAAATTATCTTTCTACTTTCCATTTGTTGAATTCCTATTCATCCCTTCAAACTCACTTTAAGCACCTTATCTCCTAAGGGTCTTTCCTGGTGTCACCTATTTATAAAGGCCTTTGCTACCTAAATACTCATAAGCAAATCTGTGTGTTGAGTTATTTTGTATAGTGGAGAGAGCTCCTGAACTAATGTTATGAGACCTGAATTCAAGTCTCAGATCTACCACAATTAGTTGTGTGACCTTGGGTACTTCATGTTACCTCTATGGTCCCTAGTTTCCTCCTCTGTAAAATCAAAGGGTTGGATGGGATGATTTCTTGAATTCCTTCCATAATTAACATTCTATAATTCTATAACAGACCTCCACTAAGAAAGCAGAGATAGGGAATGGCTCTGAAGTGAAGGAGATGAGAGGGGAGAGCCCTTCTATACTAGATTTCCAAATGTATCTTGGCTTCCTTCCTCTTAAGTCTGCCTGCTACAAAAATTGTGGAGAAATTACCTAGGAGACTTCCTTACCTAAAGCAGGAGGTCATTTAGATCAAGGACTGACAGTCTAAAATACGCCCTTGAGACACAAATTAATTCTTTCTAGTCCTGGTTATATCCCATATGCTCTTATTATGCCATCTTGAAGTCTGGAATGCCACCAATAAAACTCATAGGTAGATAGAGTACTTAAACGTTCTGTTTCCTCCGGTAAAAAGAACGGGAGGTAAGATTCTAAGGGAACCTAGTCTGAAAGAGAGCTCTCCTTTCCCCTATCAGAAATAGTTAGTTCTGAGGATGAGAGCTGGAAAAAGGAACAGGGTCAAACAGAGATCAGCGGGGAGGGTCTTGAGGTGCCTCCAAACTAAGCAAGAATGAGACCTAGTTTAAAGGACAGTTTTATTTAGAACAAGATTAACTGGTAATCCTGTGAAATCTGTGTGTTTTCCTTCCATTTATAATTTTAACTCTTGTATAATTCAACTATAGTGCTCAGTAGTGAAGGACCTTTCAAAATGCAAAAAAGAAGGCTCTAGTATTATTTCTAAGGTGCAGAGATAGAGAAAAGAACCTGCTTCATTTCCTGCTGGCAACCTGGCTGTTGGGGAACCACATCTAAGGAAAAGAGACAATCAAAAACCAATAGGAACCACTTGCAAGTTGAGTCCCCAGTCTATTGGAGGAAGAGATTCATGGGGTCACTCGTGGAACCAAAAAAAATCCCACATATTACTTTTCTGACATGTCTGACGATAAAATATCCAGTGTGGCAATAGTTACGTCTCACATTAATTTGAATATTGTCCATTTGTTTGTCCTATACAGGAAAGAACTGAAAAGATTCCTTGGACAATCCAAACTGATAGAGAAGGTGCTACAGAGGGACATTTTATCTCTAGTTTAGGAAGGGCTTAAAGGAAGCTTGTTGATGTGGGTGCGGTGGGGTGGGAAGTAGCTTTAATACCTGAGTTCTGACTTAGAACCCAGATAGTCAAGGTTTCAAGCCCAGATGTTTCTTGAAGTTGAGAAACCAGACCAACATCCAGTTTTGGCTGTGACATCTGTTGTTCCAAAAAGAATCTGAGGCCAAGTTTTGGAAATTTTGTCTATCGCTGGCAAAGCCAACCAAAATCTCCAAGTTGTGCTCTGGTGACAAATGTTTGCAATACCTTTCTGATGATATCACTCCTGTTTCAGAACCCAATGTTCTTCTCAATGACATGAGTTAAGACTGTGATTTTATGCCTTTTGCTTTTTCCTCATGACTTGTCGATATTTGATAAAATGTTGCTAGCTAATCTTACCCAATCTCTGCATCATAAGAGAATCATTGAATTCATAAGATACTAGAATCATAGATTTATAGCTGGAAGGGAACTTAGACCTCCCTCATTTTGCAGTTGAAGAAATTGAGACCCAAAGTTTGATTTGCCCAGGGTCACAGAGCTAGTGTCTTGGGCAGGATTTAAAATGGTTTTTCTGACTCCTCACCCAGCACTTGGGCTCATAAAGCCAATATGTATGAGAAACAGGGCTTGAACACAGCTCTTTGGGACTCCTATGCCAACTTTCTCTTCACTGTGCTATGCTGCTCTCTCTGCATAGATATTTCAATGCAAATATGAGCAAAGTAAACATAAAGGAATTACTGGGGGTAACATTAACGACAGGAAACATCTATTATTGAATTGGCCCTTGAAAAACTAGAGATTCAAAGAGACAGAGGAGAGGAACATCCTCCCATCATCTGTGAGGCCATGGGGATGGATGTGCCCTTCAACGAGGCAGAAGCCAACCTCGCTACACCTGCTCACTCTGAGGCATCATTGCCCATGTGCTACCATGAGTTTGCCAGAAGCAGTCAACACAAAGCGCAAGGATACTGCTTTGTTCTCTCTTGACTTTATGAGGATACCAGTGGAACACATGAGATGTCCCTCACTTATGCAGATCCATTTTCTTTTTTCCTTTTTTTTTGTTTTGCTCTGCAGCTAAAGATTTTTACTTATGTTATAACTCAAAGATAAATGTTTCATATGAAAATTGGTATCTGTATGTATTGCCATGGATTCTTTCATTCATGGGTTCATAGAAGCATTTATTAAGTACCAAATATCCAGGCACTGTGCTGGGTAATAAGGTTATAAAATAAAATACCAAACCATCCACATACTAAAAGAGTTTACAGTCTCTCAGAGGAAACTGTATGAATTTACTATCAAGAGAATCTATCTATTGATCAATATATCTAATATGTTGATTGATAGATATAAATATCCATTGATAGTTTCCACAATACACATGTATGCATATATACACACATGTATATATTTATATATACAAAGTATATGTGTGCATGTGTGTATAAACATAAACATGTAAGCAAATTAAAATATATGCAATATAATTGGGGAAAGGACATTTGTAATTGGAGGGGTCAAAATACGTTTTTAAGAGGTGGCAGTCAAGCTGAGATAATAGCTCTGATGAAACTAAAAAGGAAAGGAATTGTATAGGAAACAGCATATGCAAAGGCACAGACTTAGAGAAATCTATAGTAATCTATTCAACTGTGTCAGAATCCTATCCCACCACAAAAAAAAAATATTAGAGAGAAGGGTCAGAAAATGAAGCTTACTGGAAAGAACAGCATCCTTCCAGGGGAAAGGTTCTGAAGCAAGTTCAAAAAGGAGGGTTTTAATAGTAAGAATAATACCACTTCTGCTCTCCTGGGAACTCAGACAACTTTACGCACGTTCTCTTTTAAATCCCTATAGCAGGCATGAACTAGGGATGACTTCAAAGGATTTTAAGAGTCTCCCAAAAGACATATGTTACTTATCTTTCTTTCAGAGAAGTTCAAGCCCATTTTGCAACATAGTACAATGGAAAAAATGATGAATTTGGAATCAAAGGGCCAGAGTTCATATTCCAGTCTGGCTACTTACTATCTGTGTGATATGGGCCAAGTCCCTCAGCCTCATGGGGTTTCAGTTTCATCATCTAACAGGTGAGGAAGTTGAACTACACTATGACCTTGAGAAAGGAATTTATAATTTTTATATTAATCTATATGATGTGTGTAATGAATATACTAACAATTTAGTTTTCTCAAGAGCTGACTGTCTGGCTTGGCAGTCAGAGCTCACAATGCAGCTTAAACTAATTAATCAAAACTCTGGCAATGCACACAATCACTGGACCTAAAGTGAAGCAAATTAAAGATTGCAGCACCTTTTCCCATCACAGAACTCGGATTCTGTATTTGAGGGGAGGTGGTCCCAATCCCCAAAGACTCGACTCCGGAATTGTATTGTGGGGCTTGTGGGTTTCTTCTGGGAAACCACTACATGATTGTTTGTAATCCACCTTCCCCTCTCCTTCCCCAGTTGTGATTTAAGTATATAACCTGTGCTTTTACTTCAGCTAGGAGAACATTCCTCACTCTAAAATTGATTTAATTAAACTACTTGATAACTGGCATTCCTGTCTCTAGGCCTGCTTTGTGAAGCTGGGAGCACTGTCAGGTCGAAGACTGGCTTAGTAAAAATCCCATTAACAACCTTTAGAATCCCTCTTAGCTCTAAATCTATGATCCAATGACATTCATGGCTACATAAGGGAACTTGATGAAATGAGTAGAATCAGAAAGACAATCTATATTATAACATCGATATTATAAAAATGAATAATTTTGAAGAGTTTGATAAACTGAAAACAAATGTAATATGCATAAGTAGGACAATTTATACAGTAAAAATAGCAATGCAGAGCCAACTTTGAAAGCTCTGAGAACTATGATCAATACAATGACACTCCATGATTCCAGAGGACTGATAATGAGACACGCTGTCCAGTACAGAGGGACAGCTATGTAGCTCAATGGATAGAGTGCTAGGCCTGGAGTCAGGGAGACTTGTCTTCCCGAGTTCAAATCTGGCCTCAGACACTTATTAGTTGTGTGACTCTGGGCAAGTCACTTCACCCTACTTGCCTCAGTTTCCTCATCTTTAAAATGATCTGGAGAAGGAAAAGGCAAACCACTCCAGTATCTTTGCCAAGAAAACCCCAAATGGGACCATATGCACACATATACATACACACATATATGTACATATACGCATGCAAATATGCATATGTGTGTATGTATGTATAGATGTAGATGTATATATGTTTCTGTACCCTAAATCCATTACCTCTCTGTAACAGATTTGTTGTTGTTCAGTCATTGTCAGTTGTATCCCTGTCTTTGTAACCCCATTTGGTATTTTCCTGGCAAAGACACTGGAGTGTTTGCCATTTCCTTCTCCAGATCATTTTATAGATGAGGAAACTGAGGCATAGTTAAGTGACTTGCCCAGGGTCACACAGCTTGTAAGTGTTTGAGGCTAGGTTTGAACTCAGGTTTTCTTGACTCCAAGACCCTACCCTGTATGGGTTTAGATCATATTATCATAGATTTAGGGTTGTGACACACTCTATATGTCATCTAATCCAAGCCACTCATTTTACAGATGAGAAAACAGAGACCCAGAGACTGACCTGAGAGTGCAGAGATAGAGGAAGAGCCAGGAGTGGAACTCATCCTTTGAATCCTAATCTCTTAATTTTCCTCTTGACTACAGAGTTTACATATCTCTAAAAAATGTTTAATAGCTAGAGGTAATCCCTACCTCCCCAATATCTCAAGCTTCTCTGCTGTCAACAAACAGGGGCATTAGGCACAGCACACCTAGCTGGTGGGGGCAAGAGAGATACAACGATGAGAAATATGCATTCTCTGCCTTCAAGGAATTTACAATCTGCTATGAATGTATCTCATTTGACTTTTAGTATAAACTTTCATCTTGCCTTACTACTAGTTTGCAAGCTCCTTAAGGGCAGGGTTGAGTTAATTTTTATCTTTGTTATGGTTAACATCTAGCTCAGTGCTTCCTGACAGTAGATAATTAATAAATGCTTGTTGAATCAATAAGAATGAGACCTGGAGTTACTTCATCTTGAGAAATTTTCAGTTTTATTTCAATGTATTGGCATTATGTTTGTCCAGTATTTGTCATGGTGAATTTCATCATCCTCTTCAAAACTGATGTGACTTATACCTAATTGTATAGCTCTTTTTGCTCCTTATAATAGGAATGGAAGGTGGAGTTCTCTCTCTAAGGAAATATGTTAAGTGCCTACTATATGCCAGGTATTGTGCTAAGTATTTTAGAAATATTATCTCATTTAAGAATCTGTCATGTGTCAACAGTAGCAGGTGTAGCAATTGTAGAAAAAAATACTATAATTTTAAATAAAAAATTTCATCCTACTTTAAAAAAAGAATCTATCATGGACACTGTAGACAGCACGTATTAAAAAAAGACACTGTCAGAAAATATGGAAAGAGTTAAAAAAGGAGAGAATTAGTGCATAGCTTTTTTATAGATATTTTGTATAAATATATGAGTTATGTATCCTGTATCCATAATGTCAACTTATACATACATACATATATATATATATATATATATATATATATATATATATATATAGTAGGTATAAATATAATCACAATGGCTGTAGGTAAGTTGCCATGAACACGGTTTGGAAAATATAAAATATTAAAAAAATACAAACTGCTACTCGAATTTCTATTGGCTTAGGCAATCCCTTAAACTTAATTCAGAAATAGTTCTTAAAATTATCTGCTTTGCTCAGAATTTCACATTTCATCCTCCCTCCTTCCCCTGACATGGAGAAACCAAAGAGGAGAGGAAATCTTTGTCCAACTTTCTGTTGATTAAGGAACACTTCCTCAAAACCCCATTACCACATTATTCAATTTCTGCTGATTCACCTCATCTGCTTATGCATTGAACCAGTCCCGTATTCAAAACATTTCTTTCTGAGATATTTGGAACAATAACATGGCTTCAGATAATTAAGTCATCAATGACCTGAAGTCACTTAATTTTGTGATTTAATTTTTTTCTTGGTCAATGAGCAAAGCACCAAACAAATTATAATCTCTGTTAAATGGAAGGAGAAGAAAAAAAAAACCTGAAATATAAAAACAAGTGTAGAGCACACGCTGTTCCAAAAATGAAGCCAAGGTCCAATTATAACCTGAAAGGAACACATAATTGGTGCATAGGGGAAGGCATGCTGACCCAGATACTAGCAACGTACCACAAATAAGAGGAGTGTCTGGCGAGAACTAACACCAAGCACTTTCTCCACTCATCATGGGATGAAAATCCAAAAGGTCAAATAATGTCCCAGAAGTTCAAGGTCAGAAATTAAGCAAATTCTCTCTTCAGTGTTGGTTTTTGCTTGGCATTAGCATCTGAGGAAAAGCATTTCAATCAAGGAATCACAGAAGTTCAGTAGAGTTCAAAGGGAAGTCAAAGACTAGGTAGTCCAAGCTCTAAGTCCTGAATGGATTATTTAATATCATAGCTTTAGAACTGGAAGGAGCATGAGAAGCCATTGAGTCTGGTCTTCTTTTACAGGTAAAGAAATGGAAGCCAGCGAGGTGAAATGATGTCCTCGATGTCACATAGGTTAATAGCTGGTACAGCTGAAATTAGATTTCTGGTCCTTTACAAATACAACATTCTTTCGACTTTGCCTCTTCTGAAACATGAGCACAAATTTATTTTTTCCCAAACCTACGCCTGTGGTCATTGGTACATAGAAAGCATCTTCTTTCTCCTTGTGAATGGCCACTTCTTCAAAATGCCATAGCAAGCAGGGATTTGATGAACTCTAAGACTCCTTCCAACTCTAGAGTCTTTCTTAGACTCAGAGCAATCTGTAATCAGCAGTTCACTCAGGACCTCACAGGGGCAGTAGCTTGCTCTTCGCCTATGATTTTTTTTCACATTTTAAATAAGTTTCTCATCCAAGAAACTAAATGCAATGGCATTAACAAGGAATAGGCAGTATCCATTCTCCTAAAACAAAGGGAGGACGGCCAAGTAGATCATTCATCTAGACAGTCCTCGCATTCGTTGTCTAGCTTTGAGGCCAAATGTAATAGATAGGAATTTGTGTCAGCTGCTATGCTGGACAAAAATGAAATGTTGGAGTGTGTTTTTGGTCCTTCATTGATTGTCCCTAGACCTGGCCCACAGCTTGGAAGAAAGCTGTTGGTGGCAATGACCCATTGTGTCATCTTGGCCAAGACTGAAATTCTTATGTTTCTCTCTTTTTCTTATCACTTCAGCCCCTTCAGACAATTGTCATGGATGAAATCTGCTGTCTTATAAGAAAACCTTAACAGTATACTCAGAAGGCCAAGTTTACAGTAGTTTTGCTTGCCTCCAATTTTCCCTGCTCCTGGCCACCTGTGACCTTGCCACTTTTCTCCTTTTTTTAGTAAAAGTCTCCTTTTTGTGAGGGACAATCCTGTCGGGTTCAGGTACCCAGTTTCTTTAAAAAACTCTGGGCATCAAAGGGCTATAAAGCTGTGTATACCACTTGATCTAGCAATACCACTGCCAGGTCTGTATCTCAAACACATCCAAAAAAGTGGGAAAGGACCTATTTGTACAAAAATATTTATAGCAGCTCTTTTTGTGGTGGCTAAGAATTGGAAACCACAGGGATGCCCATCAATTGGGGAATGGCTAAACAAGCTGTGGTACATGACTGTGATGGAATACTATTGTGCTGTAAGAAATAACAAGCAGGATGATTTCAGATAAACCTGAGAAGACTTACATGAACTGATGCAAAGTGAAGGGAACAGAACCAGGAGAACGTTGTACACAGTAACAGCAACATTGTGCAATGAAGAATTGTGAATGACTTAAGTATTCTTAGCAATACAATGGTCCAAGACAATCCCAAAGGACTAATGTGAAGCATACTACCCACTTCCAGAGAAAGAACTGATGTTGATTGAATACAGGCTGAGACATACTATCTTTCACTTTCATTCTTTTTTTTTTTCTTTTCTTCTAGTCTTCTTATACAAAATGACTAATATGGAAATGTTTTACATAATTGCCCATATATTACCTATATCTGATTGCTTGCCATCTCAGAGAGGAATGAGGGGAGAGAGGGAGAGAGGGATAGAATTTGGAACTGAAAACTTTAAATAAAAATCTAAAAAAAACCTGGGCACATGAAAATGATCAGCACAGTTAGATTAGTAGATGGTTGTAAATATTTTGGATATATTAGAAGACAGGATCATTCCAATCAGTCAAATTTGCTCCAACACTCCTTGAGATGTTGGGAATGTTTTTTTTCAAGCTAAAAGAGTACAGCTGAATGACCCAAAGCAGTCACTTAGTAATTCATGACCTGGAAGGTATCCAAGGAATGGTTGAAGATATAATAACTAGACAATGAAAGACTCAAGCAAGGTGAGTGGGAGGTGATGAGGTCTTTTCCTGCAACTGAGTTGTACTGCATATGAGTGATAAGAGGAAGGTAAAATCTTAGGAAACTTGAGCCCAGACAACTTCCTTAGCTACAATTTTTCTTAAATCCACACTGTACCTCTGTAAATTAGTAGCTTGGAACTCAAGGGTTCTAGAACCTTGAAGCTCTAGCAGTTGACAAATTGTTAGCAGAATCAATTATAAATTGTCAGAGGGTTCTCATCCCAGCTCTGCCATCTATTAGCTGTGTGACCAGAGGAAAATTGTTTTCTTCATCTGCCAAATGGGTATAATCATAATTGCCCTACCTACCTTACAGAGTTGTTGTGGAAATCAAATGAAATAATAAATGTGCATGAAAAGTGCAACATAAATGTGAAGTAGTGTGTTAATGGTGATTTTCATTGTTGTCTTTGTTTAATAATTCATAAGTAATTTCTAAACTCCATAGTCTGTCTACGGAGAGATCTGGAGTAGAGGCCTGAAAAAAGGGGAGATGAAATATAACGTGAAACAAAACTCTAGATATCTACCCTCCTGGGGCAGAGGTTGTAATCAAAGACCCTAGATATTCTATGAGAATCCAAATTTCAAGAAAAGAAAATATATTTTCAATGAAGTTTTGTAAAAGGAATATCCTTTGTTGGGCCATGTATTCTGCTTTTGATTCAGAAAACATGGTCTCACTAAGCTTAATGGATAATATTTACATAGCACATTAAAGTTTGCATAGCGTTTTATATGCATTAATTCACCTGAACTGCCCTTCAACTACTAGCAGTGATCAAGGGAACCCATTGATCTGCTAGATTGGGTCATCTCCCTTGGAGTTGGTCATGAGTGCTCTGGCTCTCTGGTGAGGAGACACACAGCCTGCCCTCTTGCTAAAAGAAATGCAAGGCCAGCAGCTAAAGAAAAGAAATGCAGACTAGACCAGAAGAGGCCATCGAAGACTTGAGGGCCAGTCTCAGGCATGCCCAAAGAAGCACATGTTTTGGCAGCCATATGCATATAGTTGTTATTGTTCCCATTATGGGAAAAGGAGAGCAATCCCTTCCCATTCTCCCTTCCTGGAAGTACAAAAGAAAGTTGGCTTCATCTGTGTTCCAACAAAGAGAATGAGTTGAAAGACGCTGGAAGAGTCTCTCCCACCCCATCCAATGGACAGCTTTTCCTGGCTCAGTTGCCAGTCATCTTTGAGATCCTTCCCCCTTCCCATCACAGGTACCAAGAGATACTGGAGGTGTACATACATATTTTAGCCAGGCACCAGAGCACACATCTCACTGGAAGGGGCCAGGGCCTGTACTCTTCTCCATGGTAGGAAGTGCTTGAGACCGACGTACGTTACGCTTTTTAATTTTTTTTTTTTTTGCAGGGGGGAAGGCAGGGCAATTGGGGTTAAGTGACTTACCTCGGGTCACACAGCTAGTAAGTGTGCCAAGTGTCGGAGGCTGCATTTGAACTCAGGTCCTCCTGACTTCAGGGCTGGTGCTCTACTCACTGTGCCATCTAGCTGCCCTGGTACGTTACACTTTTACCAAATGTTTCAGAACATCAAAGACTTTGACTCAAGTTCAAGGTGATGTCTATTGATAGATTTTCCTGAGAATCTCAATGCCTGACAAATTAGAACTGGTAACTCAGCATTAACTAGTCCCTACCACCAGTTATGAGGTATGTCTAGCAGCTGCCTTACCTTGCATGTGGAAACGGGGTAGGAATATTCCCATGTTACCGTGTAAACAAGCTATTAATATTAGAAACCTAAAACCTCAAGATACTATTTCCACAATTTTTAAATGAACCTCTGTTTAATGAATTAATGTCTCAGTCCATTTAACAGCTGCCTCCCTGATAGCTGAGACTCAGTTTCACATATGTTGGTACATACCAGATGAAGGAGGACACTGTGTTCTTCATGCCATCGTTTTAGTAAAACATGACCTGGATTTCAATGATCAGAATAACATGATTTGTTTCTACAACTACCATCTGAGTGAAGTCAGAAGGGATGTAGACAGAAAGCAAAAGAACATAACATTGACATTTAATCACTTAAAACAGGTCAACAAGCCCATCAGAATTGGGCTGCCTTCATCAAAATAGCAAGCCACTAGTGGAAACATCCAGGATATTAGGGCACTGTTGTTCTCCTGGGAAAAAAAAGGGTGAGGAGAATGCAGGTGTCACCATAGGTCACTTGGCAAGTGTTAAATTACTCTCTATGGTAATTCAGCTCTGGTCATTTCTCAATCTCAGGTAACTTAAGTCCTAGTTTATTTTTTACTTTAAATTAACTCTGGGGTTTTTTATTCCTGCATATTATGCAATATTACTCATCACTATGATTTGATTTATTTAAATAGAATGCACCATTACAGCAAAGTTTAATTTTATACCTCTCACTAATCCTTAGCTATATCTATTCGTTCTTAATTAAATGCTAGTCAGGTTAAGTTAGTGCAGGAATTCTAACTGGGTTATGTGTGTTCTTTGGGCATGAAAGAAGACAAGGGTACCCTGTCTCCTTTTCCAGAGGAAAAGCCACACTGTGTATTGTATAGTAATAACCTGTTCAAGGGCTCCTTGACTATACAATATACATTTATGTTACCTTACTCTCAATATAAAAAGTGAAAAATTAAATTGTGTCTGGAAAATAGGCGGCCTACCCCATACAAACAGTTTTTGAAGTAGCTGTGACTGCCTCTCTTTTCTCTTAAATTGGTTGATTCATTTGTCCTGGAGAATGTCGATGTGGGTTCTTCTGCTTTTATCTCCTCTGCCATCTCATATTGGAGAAATTAATGAGGACCAAAATGACTAAAAAGCAGAAAATGAAAGACTCTACTTAGCTATAAACTGTGTGCTCAACTGATAATCCAGTGTTGAATAAATATTTTGCCCCTATAAACATACAATGCCTACAAAGTTTCCAGATGTTTTTAGCGAAGCCAACTGAAAATATACACCTCAAAACTGACCCCGGCTATGTGCACAAGGCCACATTTATCACAAGTGACACTGCAGTAATAAATGACACTGAGACTTTTACCTCACTTTACAGGGTTGGGTTTGCAAGAACAGTTCTCCAAAAAGCAATTTATTCTTGGCAACTTCGCCTAAAATAAAACTAAGATGTCATCACACCAAGAGTGAGTAGGGCTTCAAGCTCTATGCAGCTGTTTCATAGGTATGGCAGAAAAAAGGGAGAAAGGGAAAAGAGCTGGGAGGGGTGGGAAGAGATTTTCTACTCTCCTACTCAATTTATTGGTTTTAAAATTTGAAAAAAAATTTACTAAAATAAGCAGGCATACGTATTAACCAGTTTTGCTAATCATTATGAAATTGTCACTGTAATATTATGTAAGCTTCACAATTAGAGTAAGAGTTAAAGCCATAGAATAACTCAGTAACAATTCTTCAATAATCCTTCACTGTGTCAACCACTACTTAACCACACCCTAATTTTTCTTACAGTTCTGTTTAATTCAAACTTTCCTTTCAACTCATCCTGTGTCTCTTAATTTGGCAAATGGGTTGAGCAAGAGGATGACTGCAGGAAGTCATTTAAGGCAGGGAGGAGAACGTAGGTACTCTGGATCCAAAGAGGATGGGGTGAAGTGAGAGGACTTCAGCTAAGGTAGAGAGGGGGTCACAGACTTCCTCTCATGGGTTCTAGAGGTCAAAAAGAGAGCATTAACAAGAACACTAGGAAGTCAGGAACACAGAAGATGAGCCTGGATCCCAGAACAGAACCTGGATTCCTAAGTCAGTCCTACTTCCTCTTTTCTGTTTTCTCCTATGAGAAGAAGCTAAGGCAAGCAAGGATTCACAGGGACCAGTTTTCAGTCAGAGGAAGAGATGGAGGTCCAGAGAGGGCTTATTTCTGATTGAGGCAGGAACAGAAGGCTAGGAATTTGAGGAGGTCTTAATAGTGATGAGTCATTTTAGCACAGATGCAGCACAGTTCTCAGTTTAAACCAGTACTTTATATTAATGCACTCTTTTTATACTCCTCAGAAGCCAGAGGTGATAGTGTATCTATATATTTGTAGGCATGAAACCCCATAATTTCCTCTTTTTTTGAGTTATAGGAAGATTTCATAACCTCTTTATTAACTCACCCCCAAGCATCTCCACCCTCCCCCACACCCTATTCCCACCCTGTTAATAACTTAGCTGAATATAGCATAAAATAGAATTTACTTTCCATCATTTCCATAGCAACCATCTCATATAGGATAAGTTCACCAACTCTCTGATGCAAACTGCTTTCTAGAAAGAGCTTTGAGTTGTAAAATCTAAACTTACCAGAACCTCAAACACCTTTCTGGCCACAAGAGCTCCAACAATAGAGGAACAGGAGGGCAAAGGGACCGCACTAAAACCCATTTCATTATTAAAATGAAAGTTATTCTAAGTGTTAATCTCCTAATTAGGATATTGGTTGCACTATTTTTTAATTGTCATGGACTATTTTCCTGGCTCAGCACTTTATCCCTAGTAATAGGAAATTACTTATTAAACACCTACTATGCTAAGGCAGCTGGGTGGCACTGGGCTTGGAATCAGGAAAATTCATCTTCTTGAGTTCAAATCCAGCCTCAGACACTTCCTAGATGTATGACCCTGGGCAAGTCACTTCACCCTGTTTGCCTCAGTTTCCTTATCTGTCCAATGAGCTAGAGAAGGAAATGATGTACCACTTCAGTGTCTTTACCAAGAAAACCCCAAATGGGGTCAGGAAGAGCAGAATACAACTGAAAAAGAGTGAACAGCAACAAAAGCTCAGCAAATGTTATCTCATTTGATCCTTGCAATGACTCTGGGAGGTAGGTGCCATTATAGTGTCTATTTTACAATTGAGGAAACTGAGGCAGTCAAAGATTAAATGGCTTGCCTAGAGTCACACAACAAGTGTCTGAAGCTGGATACAAATTTGGGTCTTGTTGACTCTTAGTTCTATCGTTTCATCCACTGTACCAACCAGCAGAGGAAGTCTCAGACAGACAACTGTTGAGCTTAGGACAGGAAACAAAGAAAGTTCTATGCTGTTTTGGTCACAAGTTGACTCCTTCTCTCACTTTCCAAAACTAGGCTGTTTCCCAATTTTCTTCTATTATCCATCAATCAATAAGGCAGAATGGGTCCCTAGGCTTTGGGTCACTGTTCTGTATAACGCAAATAGAAAAGATGAGCCCACTGGACTTTACAACTTACGGAAGGAAATACAAAGAACTTATAAACACTCACACATAGAACGAAGGGGAATAGAACCCCAAAATAAGAGATTAGAGAATTTAGAGTTAGAACTAAAGGCCTTAAATGGTGATTTAATCCAATTCTTCCAATTTTCAGATGAGGAAACTGAGGCCCCCAAAACTTCAATGGCATCCCTATGGTCACCCGGTTAGTTTTGGGACACAAAACTCTAGCACCAACAACATTTTTAGCTCTATTAACTATCTCAATTTCTTTAGCCTCTATCTACTATCATGGCACAATCTAATGGTTCTGGCTTCCTTAGAATTAAATGGGCCAGAAAAATGATCACTATTTTCAGGACTGACTCTGACACTGCTTTAAATAGACCTGTTCCTAAGATATAATACTGGGGTGTGATGATGGGCAGCTGCCCCGTGGAGACTAACCAGTGGCTGCTGTGTCTCTACCTTGCCGTCTACCTCTCTGGGTATCTCCTACACAGAATGTACATCAACCCATCTCCTTTGCTATCCTAGGCAGGAGGCTTTATTCTTTTTTTTTTTTATTTGTTTTTATGTGTTTTCCTTAATGTCCTTATTTACTTCCAAAGGTGTTAACTTTAAAATATGCCATGGGTGTGTGTGTGTGTGTGTGTGTGTGTGTGTGTGTGTGTGTGGTATGTATTCCAGAGAGCTGGTTTTTAAATATTTTATCTGCACAACCCTGGGTCCTCCCCCTACTAGATGCTGATAAGGTTCCCACTTTTGTTCTTTTTTTCCTTAGGATCTACTTCCCTTTTTCATTTAGCCTGCCATATCCTCCTTTTGTGCTCCTGCCTTAGCAATCCTTCCTCTTATGCTCATGTTATGTGGCGGCTCCTTTGGACTTCTGATGTCGACACTTTTCCATCCTTGACGTGTACTTTTGTGCAGAGCTGAGCCCCTGGAGACCAAGGACCGTGTATTATATGCTTCTTTATCCCCAGCAGTTCTCAGCATTTTGTGGGCACACAGTAATATATATTGAATGAATGAATACCGAAAACAGTTTTGAAAACCATTTTTAAAAAATTCTAAAACCATTCTGATCATTCCACTTTAACATTTATAGGCATTATCTTTCAGGAAAATTTTCCTTATATCTAATTTAAATCCAGAAATGTAAAGAAGTATCGCCACACCAGTAATTTGATGTACTTTTCTTTCACATCGTAGTCTGAATCGCCCCCATACCCTTTCCAGGTTATTCAGAGGAAACTGAGCTTGGGACAAACTGCCCCACACACATTGCCTGCCCCGGGTACATTGTTGCCAAAATATCTTCGGCTGCAGCTTAAATCCATTTCCTCTCATTCTGTTCTCAATTGAGAACAACAGCTGGTCACTGTGCTTTGTGATTATTTTTCTCATGCTCTTGTATTCCATGCAAAAATCAGTCCTGTACAGAGGACATATCTGCTTGGAACTTACTTGAAGCTCTTTTCAGATTGATTTCTTTTTGAAGGTGAGGGGCAAAAATGAGGAAACTACTTTCCATTTGTACTACATGTATATTTATCCATTCATTCACTCCTTCATTTATCTGTCTTGTATACTTGTTTTGTATATTATCTCTTCTATTAGAATGTAAGTTCTTTGAGGGAAAAGGTACCATTTTTTTTTGCCTTTCTTCATATCCCCAGCGTTCAGCACAGTGCCTAACACATAGTAAGCCCTTAATAAATGTTTATTGAACGACTGATTGACTAATGATGGCCTCCTAAACTCCAATCTGATTTGTGATTTTAAGTCATTATGTATGACATCCAGTTTTGGGGCACTCCCCCAAATTCTAGGGATGCAGATTAAGCCCTAATTAAAAAAGTAAAAAATTCTGTTCAAAATCACCTACTGTACGAGTTCAAAGTAATTGGCGGTTGGAACAATCTTGGAATTCAGACGTTAAGCTAAACTTCCCTGGGCTGCTTTGGTCTATAAACCAAGTAAGAAATGTCCAGAAACCCAGAGACACATGAATGCCCCTAGATGGGTCAGACATGTCATTAAAATTTCTCATGGGCAGAATTTCAACGTGTAGGCCTCTCACTATAAATGAGGAGCCCAAAGATAAGCAGAGCATCTTCCAAACTCCAAAAAATAGGCTATAAGTCTGTGACATGAATAGCCAAGCCAATTCTCCTTTCATCTAATTTGACCTTTTCAACCCAATTTTAGAAGCAAAACTACTTAATGATAGGCTGAGGATGAAGGAAGACCCTCCTGTTCTCCCGTGTCTCTTTGGTTATTGGTAGACAATGTAATCCCCATCCAAGGAGAGGTATAAAGATAAAATTCATTTAAGTAAGGAAAACAAGAAAATTAGTAGGGAGGATATGGAGAGGGTGAGGAAAGATAAAAGAGAAAGTTGGAAAAAATATGATTTCAAATGGAGATCTTTAAATGTCTATAAAGCCACTAAGATCGCATGTACTCTGACAGCAAAAACAAAAATTTTGCCATTCAAATGTGTCAGGAGTTGAAGGATTGTCTCAAGTTTGATTAAAACTCAAATGTTAAACAAATCTTCATGAAACACATTTTCTCCTCCTTTGGGGTTTCTTCGCTGTTGCTTTATCACTTTCTGTCTTCTGTTTGAGTCATCTGTGCACTTATTTAATCCCCTCTACCAGACTATAATTTTCTCGATGGCAGGAACTTGTCATGTACATATATTTATTTGCTCACACGGTTTCCATGTAGTAAGCCCGGATGAATAATTAGATTATTTAACCCAGAGGCTCTTTAAGAAACAAGGTGGGGGTGGAATCTTGTCTTCAGAAAAAAAAAATCCCAGTATGCTCTGGATTTCCACAGCCCCTTTAAATCACCTAAGGAAAGATTGGTGTTTTCCTGCGAATATTGCAACAAAAAGCAAAAACAGAGTAGAATTTGCTGTTTTACTGTGTCTGATGCTGGTGTCGAAATAGCTGGCATTCTTTCTTGTAAAGCAGGAATGAGAATAAAATTGATGACCTCCTCTCTCTTCTCCCATCTGCTGGGTGGTTTGACACTGGAACTCATCACTGGAGGGAGGCTGAGGAAACTGCTTTGCTGGAGTTTTTCAAGAGAAATTTAGAAAAAGATAAGGGCCTGCCCAGTCACAAGACAAAAAGAATGGTGGGGTGGGGGGAGGGACAGTAGAGAGGGTACTGGACTGAGAAGCAGAAAGTATACTTTCTGGCTCTAAGACCGGTTTCCTCATCTGTAAAATGGGGATGGCCCAGTGGATAAAACATTGGGCCTGGAGTCAGGAAGACTCATCTTCCTGAGTTCAAATCTGACTTTAGACACTTACTAGCTGTGTGACCCTGGGCAAGTCATTTAATCCCTTTCACCTCAGTTTCCTCATCTGAGAAGGAAATGGCAAGTCACTCCAATATCTTTGCCTAGAAAACCCCAAATGGGGTAATGAAGAGTTGGACACAACTGAAAATGATTGAAAAAACAAGAAAAAATACTACCTCCTGAGGTTGTTTTGAGGAAAAAACTGTTTTAACACTAAGGCATTCTGAAAATTATGAATCAAGATGGTGGGTTGATATCCAAGTATCAAAGTATGTGAGTGTTCTTTTCAACCTCCTGACCTGTTCCTTTAGGCAATGCCTTGGGATTTACACTACAATGCATATATACAAGCAGAAAAAGACAAGGGGACATGGGGAGGGTCTGAGGTTTAAAACTTCAAATATAATGTCAGTTTCCATGACAGCAGCATACCAAGGATGGGGAGTCACTTTAGCTCATCATGAGAGATAAATATATCCAGAAATCTGGTCTTGATCAACTTCTTGTGAACCCAATTCAGTTGTTCCTTCCAATTCCTCTGCTGTGAAAACTTCTCTTAAGCCAAGCTTTTCATGGGTCTTAACTCTGCCAATCCTTGGCTAGGATTTTTATATCATTTTCATTTCCTGCATTTTGTGGAGTCCTTTCTCCTCTCAGGATATGCCGTGGGCAGTCTATCCTTTTTTCTGTCTCCCTGGCCTCTTCTCCCATACTCCCCAGCCCAAGGTAGATACTCATTTTGACCATGGGCACCTGCTTGTCTAGAGTTCTCCCAGACTTCCTAGTGGATCAATTTGTATGGGATGCACTTCCCACTTCATGCGCAGACCCTAGTAGGAGTCCTTGGGAAAGTTACCAAGAGCTAATACAGCATCTCTCAGAGAAGCTTTTCATTTTCACTTGGGTAATCTGCATCAGGTTAGAGCAGGAGTGGGGATGAAGGGAACTTAAATTTCATCTACTCCAGGAGAATTTTCAAAGACATAGCTGAATCCTGCCCCGCCCCGTACACACACACACACACACACACACACACACACACACACACACTGTTCCTCACCACTGACCCTCCTCCTCTGGAACATTTTTTCATCCATATACCTACATTCATCCTGTTATGAGAACTTAAGGTTTTGTGTTTCCCTAATGACAAATGCAGACTGTGTGGGACTAGTGTGAAATAGTATATATGGTGCTGGATTTGGATCCAGGAAGAGCTGTATTCAAATATTGCCTCGGGTGTTGACCTGGACTCTGAGCAAGTCAACGGACCTTTTTGTCTTTCAGTTTTCTCATCTATAAAACAGTGTTCTTTAAGGTCCTTTCCAATGTTCACTTGATGTTCCCATAAACTGTAGCATAAGAAATGGCAGCCATTCCATTTATCCCAAAGTAAATTCACCAAATTATACCATCTTTTCAATGCTCTCCCTTGATCATGTTAGTAGAATTTCTTTCTCATTCTTTTCTTCTACAAAATAAATACTGTATAGTAATGACTCCAAAATAACTGCACCGTTAATACCTCAAATCCCTTTTTGGCTAAGAGAATGATGAGGGCAATTAACAAGTTAGGAAGGGCTGGTGAAAGTAGCCAAGGAAAGGGGCAGATGGAAGGCAGGCAAGGGACCACTTGGATTAATTGCTCATCATCCTGGAAATGAAAGGACTATGGTTTTCTCATGGCCGCTGTGGAGAATATATTCTTTGAAAATGAAGTGTCTGGGGACATGTGATGACTGACAAGTTCGTGTGCAAAGGAAAGGAAAATACACACACACACAAATTCCAAATTATGTTTGCATATGGGAAAAACTGAAGATTCATAGAAAATAGAGAGCAGCTATTCTCCTGAGAAAATAAAAGGGATAAACTAAAGACAAATGCATATTCTCTACCTTAGGAATTTCTTTCTGGGTTCCTCCAAAGAATACATAGCCATGCCTAGATATTTCTTCCATCTCCAAATGAGAATATTTAACCTTTTCCTAATGTAGAAATTATTTGAAAAAGAGTGACCTTTTTTTGTTGTTTTCCTTTGCACATGAACATACCAGTCATTACATGCCCTGAGAGTCTTTGGAATGCCACCCTGCAGACTCCTGCCTCAATCTTCTTACCTTACAATATCCTCTTGTCCTAATAAATGGTCAATGCCCAAGGGACACCAACCAATCACACATTGGGCTAGAAAAATGATTTGACATAATCTAACATTTACATGCCCATTTTAAGGATTTTATTTGGTAGAGCAAAATTCTACCTTAAATACTCTCCTCCAACAACCATACAAGATTCCTTAAAAAAATATAGCATCAAACATGGCTATACTGGGTGACTATAAGATATAATATCAAACAAGACATAAAACAAAGAGATATTTACCAAAGTTATTTCTTTCTTCCTGTCATGTTAGACATCTAGGGCAAAGTCCAAGTGGGAAGTCTTCCAAGTATTTCTTTCTGCAAGTGATGACTTTGTGTTGATTACAGCAAGCCCTATAACATTGCCACTTCTCTGAGAAGAGATGTACAAACCCTCATAAGAGTCCAATCTAACTATCCATGTAGAAAAGCCAAGTGGATAAAAAATTTCACTATGCCCTTCAACTATAGTCCAATCTCCAACAGGCAATTGAATGGACAATTGATAGAGCTGACCTATCAGACATTTCATATACATAATAAACTGGATCAATTATTAAGTAGAAGACTTCTGGATTGTATCCTGGAAGCTGTACAGTTTCTCCCTGAAAGAAAGACCAGTCTTTTCGAGACCAACAGTCTTACAGTGGTGCTACCTGGCTGTGAATCACAGAAGAATACAAACTCTAAAGTATCTATACTGTAGGTAACCCAAAGAGCTATGGAAAGATGCATGTTGAGTGGGAGTATAATTATTACCAGTGCAAAACTGAATAGGAGATGTAGGATAAAAGATTTTATCAAAGAAAATTATGACTAGAAAAGGCATATAGGTCATGTAGTGACCGAAAAACAACAACAAAAATCCTTATAAGGGATTGTAAAATATTGGGTAGAGGAGAAAGGGGGCATATTCTTTGTGCCTTCTTATTCACTTTCCCCATCCCAAGAATCATGAAATAATTTTTCTACCAGAAACAATGTTATAAATTATGGTTAGGTTTCTAGGCTAGCCCACCAAAATGACTCAACTTATCATTAAGGTAAAACGCTATCTTTTAAACATAATTGTTTCCTACCATGTTTCTTTCAGTGCAAATGTAGTACAAATATATTATCAGCCAAATAGAATTTTGTGGGCTAGCCTGGAAACCTAATCACCATTTACAGCAGTGTTTCTAAGGAAAATATATTTCAGCTGTAATACAACTAACATAGAAATGAATTTCTGAAACACCATATTTGTGGACTGAAAATTTCTTATCACTTGATTTTTTCTTTCTTTTAAAATTTTACATGCGAGGCAAAGAAGAATAGGTAGGTAATAAACACTTATTAAGTGCTTACTATGTGTCAGCCACTGGCTACATGCTGGGGTTGCCAACATGAGCAAAAAGGCAACTTTCAGGGAGTATCATGCGAAAAATGCACTCTAATCTTCTACACAATGATCCCCACAGTCTTTTTGAGCTCAAACGTATGTCCTTAAGACACATCTAACCTTCTAGGCTATATCGTACTGTAGATAGATGACCATTAATGATGATTTTGAGGCCCCCCCAAACCCAAAGATACTTCCTTATAAACAGAGAAATATTAAATTATCTTAGCATAGATATATTGTGAAGTATAATTTACTGTATTCATATTCACATGATTTGGGGGGATGGGGTGGAAAGGATAAGGCTTGTGATTTCCTTGATATTGGCCAGTGATCTCTAATGCTTTTTGATCATACATCCCTCTCCTTAACAAATGTTTGTACATACTTCCAATATGTATATATTTAATTGTTTATAAATTAAACGCATTGTTGTACTAATGCTTAAGTACATTATAGAAAATATAAAAATGGACATTTTTTAAAGGACAAGCTAAAGACAAAATAATATTTGATGCTGGGAACCACTGGACTTTATTGAGTAGGGAAGTAATACCTGCACTCTTTGGCAGCTGTTCGGTGGATGGGTTGGAAAAAGGACAAATTTGAGGCAGAGAGAACAACTAAGAGGCAGTTGCAATAGTCCAGGTGAGAGGTGATGAGGGCATTAACCTGGATGGTAGCTACGTGAGTAGAGTGGAGGGAATAGGTGTTTTGAAGATAGAAACAAGATTGTGGAGGCTGAGGGAAGGGAGAGTTAGGAATCAAAAATGATGCTGAGGTTGGGAATCTGGGTGCCTGGAAGGATGGTGGGGCCCTCCTCAGTAATAGGAAAGTACACAAGAGGAGTGGGGAATGAGATTTGTGACAAACATCAAGCTAATGATTCCTGCTCATCTTACGCCATTCACTGTCTCATTCCAAAGAAAAGGGGGGAGGAGGTAGGGCTTTTGATCACTAGTTATTTCCCTGGAGCACAGAACCAATGCTCCAGTGTGGTCTGGCTAGCAGCAGTATGCCACAGGGTGTCAAGGGTCAGAAATTTCTCAATGCCATCTATGCAGCTGCCACTGTGGGTGTCTGGGTGGTGGTTAGGTTATAACTTCCCTGGAGAGCTGAGGCCAGGCTTGGAAGGGAATAAAAGAATGGGGAGAAGTTAGGAGGTTGCACAGTGGAGGAAAGGGACAAAGAGGGAGAACAATGAAAAATAAGGGTAGGTATCTATGTCTTGGAGACAAACCACACAATTAGCTATCACAGGAAAAGTGGGACACGAGCCATCTTCCCAGACTCCAATTGGTTGATCATACATGGAGACAGGCCATAACTGCCAAGGGGTTCAGGTAATAGGCTTCTTGTCATCACACCATGGCCTCCCTGGTGCTATAACCTCTATTTTTGAGAACACAGGTATAGAGAACTCCCAGTAAGGGAATTCCCTCTACCCCTAATGATTAACACCTGATATACAACTTAAAATCTTAGAGAGTTATCCTGGGTGCTGAGAAGTTAAATGATTAGTCCAGTGCCCCAAAACCAAAATATGTCAGAGGTAAGATTTGAACTCAGGTCTTCTCAGATTCAAGGCCAAATTCACCATTCTGCTTCTCTCATCTATGACGTATAAGGTAATTCTCCATGTACAGAACATTCAGTTAATTAGGGAAGCCTGTCCTACTTTGGCAAACAAGAGTTTATTGCAAGTGCAATGAAAGAGCTTGCTAGTGCTTAATGCTTCATTTCCTGTCTAAATACTAAAGCAATCGTTGTCATATCATTTTCCATCCTGGGGATAGCATAAAACTGATGGCGAATGCTGGGCAAAGAAGGCTAATGGGTCTTATCCTCGTTTTTAAATCCTTACATTTCCTTCATTTCCCAAAGAGCATGTCGATTCAATATTTGCGACAAAGGACTTACATTTCTAACAACATTTCCACTCCCCTAAACGTTGCTATGTAATATTAAATCTTTTTAGTTAAACCTCCCCATGAAAGACAGAATTTTTGGCTAATGGGAAAGAAAGTATGATGTAATATTTGCCCATGCTAATGCCAGTGGTAGAAATAGCCATCAAAAGCATCAACTTGATCACAGAATCATCTTTACAAGGAATATCAGGCCTAAAAGAGATTTGCTGCTATATTCTGTCATGTCCAACTCTTTGTGACCCCACTTGCGGTTTTCTTTTTCTTTTTTTTTTGGAGAGAGAAAGGCACAGCAATTGGGGTTAAGTGACTTGCCCAAGATCACACAGCTAGTAAATATGTTAACAGTCTGAGGCCAGATTTGAACTCAGGTCTTCCTGACTCCAGGGCCAGTGCTCTATTCACTGTGCCACCTAGTTGCCCCCCATTTGGGGTTTTCTTGGCAAAGATACTGGAGTGGTTTGTTATTTTCTTCTCCAGCTCATTTAACAGATGAGGAAACTGAGACAATCAGGGTTGTGACTTGCTCAGGGTCACACAGCTTAGAAGTGTCCAAGGCTGGATTTGAACTCGGCAAGATGAGTCTTCCTGATTCCTAGACCGGGGCTCTATTTCCCGGTGCCACCTAGCCACCTAAGATCATCTAATTCCCCCTCACATATGTTCTGACCACCTCATTTTACAAAAGACAAAACTGAAATTCCCAGAAGTGAAGAGACATACCCAGACAGTCAATGGAAGAGCCAGGATTTGCACTAAGATACCCTGACTCCAGGGCCAAGACCTTTCCACTACATCGTGTCCTGATGCTTAAACTACCCATCTCATTTGCAGTGGCCAGAAAAGTTGGTTCTCTAGTACCCATTCTCTAGCTCTGTGTTCCCACTTTGTCTACCTGATTAAACTGTTGGTGCTGAAGGGGATATTTAAGTAGAAGATGCTTCCAACCAGATGTTTCCTTAGGTTCATTCAAACATTTGGACAGAACAATCAACCTTCTCTCCATCTGGGTGACATCAGCACTGGCCTTGACTGTGTTTAATTTAAGCATCAGAAATTCATTCGTTTTTTGCCATGCCTTTTACCCATTTACATTCCCTCCATTTTCCTGCACACCTTCCCCAAATATCTGCCCATTTGATTCATCTCTGCCATGGTAACCATGTTTCTCCTTAATACTAACCAGTACTTTGGGGCCCAACTTTCAAAAGGCCACTGATTGACCTTTTATTTTTCCTTTTCTGTTCAATTGTGGGCCCTCAGCTAACCACCCATGAAGACTTTGTGGCTTCGGATAAAAGCATCTGCAACTACATAACTACACAATTGGCCACTTAATCCCACGGAACAAAATTATTGTTGCCAAATGGACATGAGGCCAGAGTTCAGGGACCACACTTAAGCTTCATTTGACATACTGCCTAGCCCCTGGCTGATGGTGTAACCAAGGGAGACTAAATAAGGTGTCCTGTGAAAGGGTGTCATTTGCTGTCCTTTTCATCATTACTATAATATCAACGTGTTCAAAAGGACCAGCAGATCTCAGGCCACACATCAGAGAAAGGTAGAGACCAGCCCACTTAGGAGCCTAAGGAAGCAACAGCAACAATTCTCTGTAATCCTAGGACTTAGCAAGAGAGTTTACATAAATGACAATCTGTTCTTTTGTACTGCTAGACTCTATGTCTCTAAAATAGAAAATAGAATTTAGCCTCACAAAAAGTAATCATCGGTTTGCTGAAAACTTCCATTTTAATTTTCATATATTGAATGAACTGGTTCATCCTCTCAGTCATTCATGCACAGCGCTAAGGACAGGCAAGTTTGTCCATTGCAGCTTATAGGTGCTTCCTTCCATTGCGGCCAAGCTCATCTAGCATCCTTTCTCTCAGATGCTTATCTGCGCTGAGGATCTTGGAGTCTGACCATTCACTCAGTTTATCTTGGCAGCCTCTATAATAGCCTCAGTGCCATCTCTCCTACAGGAAGGCTTTTTTGTCTCCATATGTTTCTTTGCACTCCATGAAGGATGTTTATTTGTGCATACCAAGAAAAATACCTCAACACTAACAATGAGGAAGACCATAAGGAGTTTTGTAGACTCCAGTAGTGACCACTAAAGATAGGCTGAGTTTACTCTGTGGGCGGTGCCCAAGTCCACAAGACTCTTAGGAAATGTCTGGGATGCCTCAAATCTACTGATAGGAGGAGAATCCTATTTAGTGGCATTTTGCAAGATGGCAAGTTGCTAGCAAATGTAATCCCCAGTTCAGTGCTCTTGTTTGAGTGGGAAGCCTTATTTGCTGTGTTCAGCTTTTTGCGACTAAGATTTTGTACACTAAGGGTCATACATGACCATTGTAGACTCACAGAAAATACTGGGGCAGAGTGGCCAGGAATCCCATTAGCCACTCCAAAATAGAGCACAATAATTAAGAAAATATTCAGCTCTCAATATGTTTTCTATACTAGGGAGAACAATGTTGTGGGGGGGGGCATAAAATAAATAAAAGACACTTTTTACTCTCAAGAAGCTTCCTTTGCATTGGAAAGATAGGCCTCATATCCATTACTTGATTAATATATACTATAAGGGAACATATAATGAGAGCTAAATTGTTTTATATGGATTATAAGTGCTATTAGTTTCCTTGTCTGAAAGATAAGGGAATAGGATTAGATTCAATTCAAACAATTTAATTCGATTTACTAAATATTTATTGATCACCTACTAGGCACCATGGACTATACCCACCCACTTCCAAGTGCTGAAATTACAAAGACAAAAAATGAAACAGTGTCTGCCAGATCTTAGGTTTTACTAGGGTAGGGGGAAACAACATATATTCAGAGAAGAACATGCAACATAAACGCACAGTAAGTACAAAGAAATTTTTGGTGAGAGAAACACTAACAACTGAGAGATTAAGAAAGCCCCTATGTAGGAAGTGACCTCTGAGGTTTTTGGCTTTGAAGATAGCTAAGGCTTCTGTGAGCTAGAGATTAGGACCAAGAACATTCCAGAAATAAGGGATACTTCGTGCAAATGCGTGCAGTTAGAAGATGGAGTGTTTATATAATGCTGTATGTGGGCAGCAGCAAGTAGACCGGTGTGACTATGATGGAGAGTGAACAAGGTACAAGCGAAGAGTGAGTGATTTGAAATCCTTCTGGAAAGATAGTTGGGAATCAGATTATATAGGACTTGAAATGCCAAAGAAAAGAACTAATAAATAGAATTATACATAGAATCTATATGTATACATACATATATTGTGGGTATATGTGTGTATGTGCCTGTTTCTACTTAAATATGTTTGCATATGTGTATATATATATATATACATACACATAGAAATAGATGTGTATGTGCCTATATACACCTATTTGTGTTGAATGATGGCTGTCTCTAGGGCAGGGGGAGGGGAGGAAAGTCAAAAGAAAAGGAAAAAAAGAAATCTACATAATAACTTTGTGGTATATTTAAAAGTAGTAGCAAGTTGTACATAGTAGATTTGCAGTTTCATTGGAAGTCCTCCTTTTTTATTATATTATGTTATGGAAATGTTGTTTGTTTTATTCTATAAAATAAAAATAAAATAAATATTATTAATAATATTTAATTATATGTATAATTAATGATAATACATAAATAAAGAAGAAATGCCAAGCAGAAGTGTTTATATTTTATCTTAGGAGCAATAGGGACCTGCTGGGCTGTACTTTCTGAATATCAGTTTGGCTGCTTGGAGGAAGCTGGTTAAGAGAAGGCTAATTAGGAAGTTGATGTAATATTCCAATCGAGAAATGATGATGGCCTGAACTAAGGTTGTGGCTGCCTGAGTAGAGAGAAGAGAAGAAATATAAAAGACTTTGTGGGGGTAGAATAGATGACTTGGTAATTAATTTGATGTGGGGTGGGTAAAGGAGAGGACTGGGTCAAGGATGACTCCTAATTTGTAAACCCCAGTGACTAGAGAGATGGTGGTATCCTTTACAGTTTGGGGTAATTTAGGGAAAGGAGCAGGTTTTGAGGGAAAGATGATGAGTTCTGTTTGGGTTGTATTTGATTTGAGATGATTATGGGACATCCAGGTGGAGATATCAAAGTAGGCAGTGACAAAAGATTGCCAGTCAGGAGACATGATGGAGACCTGGATATGCACATTAGGGAGTCAATTGAATAGAGATGATAATTGCCCAGTGGACCCTAATGAAATGACCAAAAAGGATAGTGTAGAAGGAAAGAGAAGAGGTCCTAAGAAAGAAATCTGGGGTACATTTACAAATAGGAGGTAGGACATGGGTAATGATATAGTAAGGAGACAGAGAAGGAATAGTCAGAAACAAAGGAAGAGAATTCAGAGAACAGTATCACAAACTTGGGGAAGAGAGAATGTCTAGAAAAAAGGGAGCAGTCAACTGGATTGGTCACACAGAGGTCAAGAAGGATGAAGCCCTAAGAAAAGACTAATGGCTTTAGCAGTAAGGAAATCATTGATGACCTTAGAAAAGGAAGTTTCAATTGAATGGGAAAGTCAGAAGTCAAATTACAAGGGGCTGAAAAGTAAAGGGAAGGTGAAGAAGTGACGCATTTACTGTAGACAGTTTATTTTAGGAATTGTCTATAAATGGAAGAAGATTAGCTGGAGGGGATGTCAGGGTTCAGTCAAGGTTTTGTTGTTTCCTTTTAATTGGGGAGATCAGGGCATGTTTGTAGGTAAATCATAAGTAAGAGGAATGTTTGAAGGAACAAACTCACAGAAGAGATGGGATCAAGAGAATAGGGAGGAGAACTGGCCTAGGTAAGGAGAAGGATCATTTACTCTTCTGAGATTAGAGCAAAGGAGCATAGAATAGGAGGAGATGGTAAGAGGATTTGAGGTGTAGAAACCACAAGAAGAGGAAGCTCCTGAGAAATGACTTCCATTTTCTTGGCAAGGGATGAGGTGAGGCTATCTGATGAGAAGTATAGGTGGTTAAAGGAGAGCAAGGAGGACCAGAGTAAACATTGGCAAGTATATTAAGAGTTAATTAAGTGGAGAGTAAAAGGATCATCACATAAATTCAATCTGCATGTATGAACAAGGCAAATGAAAAGATTCCTTTTGGGGATGTCCCTGCGCCGTCATTCTGTGGTTATATGTGTTCAGAGAAGTGAGAGATTGAATTGGAGTAAATAGAAGAGGCTTTATGGGGCAGGCGGGGCTTCAATCAAGTCTTGAAGAAGGGGTAAGAGTATCGTATTCAGTTCTGGATGCATTTTAAGAGTGATGTTGACTACATGGAGAATATACCGAAGAGGGAAGACCACAAGACTCAAAACCATATCACAGGAACAGCAATTGAAGGAATTAAGAACACTGGACGTGAAGAAGAGAAGAATAAAGTGGAAAATGATGGCTGCCGCCAGATATTAAAAGAGGTGGCACATGGAAAAAGAATTACAAAATCAGAACTGGGACCAAGAGGTGGAAGTTACAGGGAAGCAGATGTTAGCATTACTGAAGCAAGAACTTCCCAGTTGTTGTAGCTATAAAAAATCAAATCATGAATGAGTGAGTTCATTAAAGACTACAAAGCACTGGATTTACATTTAGGATCTTTGGTTTACACTCTTTTCTCAATTATTTACTAACTATGAGATAGTGAAGCCATTGTTTTACATTTCATGGCCTTAATTTTCTCATCTGTGAAGAGGGACTACTTACACTTAATCCAACTATCTCGGGACTGTTGTTGGGAAAACAGTTTGCAAGATTCAAAGAACCCTACAAATGTCCATTATGGTTATTTTCATTGAGGTGTGAGAGCAGAAACTAAACACATACTTCTCAAAGATGTCATATGGATTAATTTTTCCCAGCTATTCATTTTTCCCAACTATTGCTTCAAGACAAATGTTTACTGCTGTAATTTTTGTTTTACCAAAAAGGTCCTTCATTTTAAAAACCTATTCAGAAAAGGAACAACACACAAAGCAAAATAAACTGACTCTTAGTGAATAAGGTGAATAATATTCTAAGTAGATGTGATTCATGTGAACAATTCCTAAATCTAAATTAAATTGGGAAGTAGAAAATCCTGGTAATTACACATCTGGGGGAGGTAGGGATCATTTTGTCTTCACACCTATCATATCAATTCCCAACCGTCAGGTATTGGGAATTATTTAACTTTGTTAGCATTACATTATTATATTTAATTATTTCAGTGTTTTGATTCATCTGTTTCAAAACATACATGGAAGCATGAACTTCTTGGTATGCATACTCTCTCTCTACTGGTGCGAGCTGCAAATCATTCTGTGTGAATCTCTTCTTATAAATTCTCCTACAGATATTTATCTTCTCAGTAAACCAAAGGTTTTTCTGGTAGAGACCCCTGAAACAGAGGAACACTGAGTTAGAGAAATACTAAGAGGCTAAAAGTACTAAAAACACAATGGATATCAATCAGTTGGCTTCTGTCCCTCAAATAACAGTGAATCAAATTAAGATTTGTCTGCAGATTTGAACTTTGAATATCACCTGAAAAAAATAGAAGATTAGGCCTTGTCTGGAGTCATATGATGCTGATTATTTGGAAATTAGGTTCATAATCTTGCCTAAATACTAGACAGTTTTCCGAGATTCCAGGGTATTGTTCGTGAAGAAGTTTTGTCAAACAAAGGATGAAACCACCAAAGCTTTCTTTAACATTTGAAGGCCAACCATTTACAATTAGAAAATGGTAGTCCGTTATTTTAGGGAAAATCTCCTGAAATCAAACGTCAAATCAGTTATTTAAAGAAGCATTTGAAAAACCACTTCTGAAGACTTCTTAGTTAATTGCTTTTCAAATTGTCAATGAGAAGCCATTTTGACAATAATGAAATCAAAGCAAAGCAATCAGTTGGTGTCTGCTTTATGTCTTACAGTCACATCTTTCACTCCTCTAAGAATCGAAAAATTAGTGAGAAACAAGCTCCCAGATTGTCTTCAATTTCTATAATTTATTATTATACATATTTTGCACAACATTTATGTATCATAGTTAAATGTAACTTATAAATGAACATTCATTTTTAGTTCAGTTATATGCAGGTATATGAAGGATTTGTGAGGTCTCCTGGTGTTGGAAACACCTGTTTAACCTTCATCAAGTCACTTCACCTTCAAGGGCCTAATTTTCTTCATCTCTAAAGTGTGTGTGTGTGTGTGTGTGTGTGTGTGTGTGTGTATTGGGGGCAAAGAACCTTCTGAGAACATTTCTGCCTTTAGATCTATAATCCTACTACTCTATGAAATCTTTCCACTATGGTAAGCTTAAAGTATTCAAAGATTAAGTGACTTGCCCAGAGTCACACAGCTAGCTAACATCAAAGAGTTTGGACTCAAGTCTTTCTGATTCTAAGCCAAGCATTCTTTACATAATGGTGTCGATAGAAAGGAAGGAGGAAAAGAGAGAAGGCAGGAGGGAAAAAGAAAAGGCTGGATCTCAAGCCTTCTAGTACAATGTCCATATTTCACAGTTGAGGAAACTGAGGACAAGGGTCACCTGCCCAAGGTCACTATATGATGAGCATCAAAAGAGGTATTTGAACACAGCTCCTATGACTCTAGAGTGTTCTGCCCATTATATTATGCTGCCTCTCTTGGTTTTTAGCTTAGTGGTTTTTTTTAAATGATTTTTAAAATGTATTTTAAATTGAGTAATTCATCTATGTTTCTGTATGTGTGTGTCTGTGTTTATATGCCCCTATGTACAGCAGCTAGGTCAGCTGTTTTAGCACAATTGAAGCAACGGCTTACCAAAAATTAGAGTTGTCAGAAGACAGATCAGGACAATTTCTGAGATAATGAGCACCTCATCAATGTAGGTATTAGAGTAGAGATCATTTGACATCTCCCCTTACATGTACTCATATACGAACAGAAATATAACATTACAGAAAAATAGATAGATGGAGAGATAAAGAGATAAAGAGATGGATGGATGGATGGATGGATGGATGGATGGATGGATGGATAAATAGATAGATAGATAACTTCCAGCTCTGTGAAGTACAGAAGGTAATTATACAACTACTCTTCCATATGGTTTGAATTGGGAAACTCTAGAATTCCTTCCAGTTTCATAATATTGTATGATTTGATAGGCAGAGGAAATAAAGGCGACTATTCTGAAGGGAGCTTGAGGAGCAGCACCCAATCTGGCTAGCCAACCCTATGAAAAAGCACCAACCTTTTAAATTAAAAAGTTGCCTGTGTAGCCCTCAGAACACAAAATGAACTTGGTGCCCATTGATTGGGGAAAGGCTGAAAAAAATGTACTATGCATGTGATTGAATATTATTCTCTGGGAGGAAAAATCAAAAGTGAAGAATTCAGAGAAACATAGGACAACTTATATGAATTGATAAGGTGAAATAGACAAAACCAAGAGAACACGATACACAGGGATGACAATGTATAAAAAGAGAAGGTTAAAAGGAAGTTTGATTGTGACCTCTGGGTAATTGAAAAACTAAATAATGTTCTGAGGAATAGATACTGAAGCGTAGCTCTCTCCTCCTGGGGGCAGGGGGAGGGGGTGGTGGTGTATGAAAAAGGGCTATAGAGGCAGAACAGAGGACATGTGATGTCTTTGCTTGATTGTTATTCTTTGTCACATAGGAGAATTCATTGAAGGGAGAATGGAGTGGGGGAGATTTGCCACCACCATCTCTGAAACAACTGTGATATAAAAATAAAAGGGGTCAATGAAATGTATTTTTAAAAAGTGTTTACATTCATTCCCTAGGAAAATCTTTGCAGGTATCCTATTTATACCTTCAGAGCAGTCAATGAGATATCTGGCGCATGACTCTGCCCCATTGATAATGGAATGTGGCGAAAGCTTCAAATGGTGATAGAAACAGCATATGTAATAATAATTATTATTGTAGTTAATAACATGTATATAATGCTTACTATGTGCTAGGCACTGGACTAAGTGTTTTACAATTATTATCGCATTTGATCCTCACAAAAATCTGGAGAGGTAGGTGCTATTATGATACAGATGTGAAAACTGAGGCAAACAGAGGTGAAATGACTTGCCCAGGGTCACACAGATAGTAAGAGTCTGAGGTCACATTTGAACTCAGGGCTTCCTGATTCTGGACCTGGTGCTCTACCTGCTGCACCACCTAACTGCTCCCTCTCTATAGTATATGTGGAAGCACACAAGGCCCTACACAAAAGCGAGGTATTATCATTATTATCTTCCCACCATCACAGGACAAAGGGAGAGCTGGGAAGTAGGAGCCATCATAGGCAGCCTCTTTTAATACTCACAACCTAGTGTCTGAAAATTCTTGTCAGGGAGTCCATTGAACGCCCGGCTTTCACAGGAGTCCAACAGACGCTCTTGCCCAATGGAATAACGAGCAAACACAAAGTTGCGTCCAATGATCCTATTTTAGACTTAGACCTGGTGTTCTAATAAGGTACCTACAGCTTTAGCAGATGTTGTGATGGAGA
Source organism: Trichosurus vulpecula (assembly GCF_011100635.1). Classification (NCBI taxonomy): domain Eukaryota; kingdom Metazoa; phylum Chordata; class Mammalia; order Diprotodontia; family Phalangeridae; genus Trichosurus; species Trichosurus vulpecula. Next base: position 433,864,376 of record NC_050573.1, on the reverse strand, counting down.
ACTGAGTATGTGCCAGGCCATAAAACTGCTAATAGTCATTGAGAACAGATCTCGAAAATGGGCTTCATTCATTCCAATATAGTCACGGAGGTTATTTACACATTGAGTAAGATTTTTAGGACTAACTACAGATATGAACAAACAGTTGGGGTTCAAAGCTTTGGTCTAATGAAAGAGCGTCTTTGAGTGGCAATGCTTGAGAAAGATTTCTCCATCTTGTGGAAGAATCATCTGTAATATATCTGTATGATGCCGGGGGTAGCTAGGTAATGTAATGGCTTGAGCGCAGGCCTTGGAATCAGCAAGACTCATGGTTATGAGTTCAAATCCAACCTCAGACACGTACTAGTTGTATGACCTTGAGCAAGTCACTTAACCCTGTTTGCCTCAGTTTCCTCATCTGTAAAATAAGTAGGAGAAGAAAATGGCAAACTACACCAGTATCTTTGCCAAGAAAATCCCAAAATGGGGCCGTGAAGAGTCAGACATGACTGAAACAACTGAACAACGATGATGCCTTGAGGAGACATAGCTAGCTAGAAGTCCAAAGATCTAAGCTGTGGTACCAGCAATGCAACCGACAGGCTGGGACAACTTGCACAAGTAGTTAAAGGCTGACTGATTTGATTACATTTCTGTTGCTTTATCCTGGTTAGGAGGATCATTCTCGTTTCACCTCTCAGGTGATATAGTAGATAGAGTGCTGGATTTGGAGTTGAAAAGACCTGAGTTAAACATCCTTCCTCAGACATTTATTAGCAGTGTGACCCTTGGCAAATCAATCAACCTCTCCTAGACTCAGTTTTCTCCTCTGTAAAATGGGGGTAATAATAACATCTACTGCGTGGTATGATTGTGAGGATTATATTATAATATATAGGCTTAAAAGGATAATAGGCTTAAAGCACTTTGTAGACCTTAAAGTCCTATACATATACAAATGTTAGCTATTGTTGTCTCATGGGTGTGTGTGTGTGTGTGTGTGTGTGTGTGTGTGTGTGTGTGAAGCTATCAAGTTAATGACAGACGAAAATGATGCTTTGGGTTAAAAGAAAAATTACTATACAAGCACAAGGTAAAGTTTTTATTCAATGATCCAAAAGAACTGAGGTTTCATGAGCGCTCCTTCTACCTGAAGAAAAATCTCAGCTTACTCCATGCCTTAGTTAGTAGACAGTCTTTACAAATTGCTATTGTTAAGAAAAAAAAACAAATAAACCCCCCCCCACAAAAAACCAACTTCGTAGCTAATTTCATGTTGAGCCTTTCCAAACTGACTTAATCTGTTCTCATTCAAGAGGTACCCCGTTTTTCTCTGAGCTTTAACTTGAAGACTTTCTAATTTGACAGACTATTCGACAACACATGCCCCAATGGCAGAGTGGTAGACTGACCACGGCCATCTCACCCAAAATGATGCATGAGAGTAGAACTTCAGTTGAGGAAGGTGGTTTTGCTCCTGTTACATAGGCAACTAGGCAGAGTAGTGACCAAAGTTCGAGACTTAAGAGAAAGATGGGAGTTTTAATTTGACTTCAGACGCTAACTGGTTGTTCAACCCTGGGCAAGCCATTTAACCTCTCTTGGCCTCAGTTTCCGCATCTGTAAAATGGGCATCATAATAGCACCTCCCCACTGCCACCAAGATGGTTGGGCTAAATAAGGAATACAGACAAGGCACGAGACAAATCCCCCAAACCATCACAGGTTACAACATTTGGAAATACAAAATCATTAAAAAGGTAATTGCTTTTTCAGGCAGCCAAACATAATAAGTTTTCATTCCAACCCAGGGATTTTTGTGAAATCAAGAACACAACACAGACAAAATAAAATATTGCTCCCATGGAGACATGGTCACTTTTGTCTGTAGTCATCCTCCTTCTTATCCATACCAACACTGAATCCACCAAAATGGGAAAACCATTTGTATTTAAAGACCATGTGTCCCCAAAGGACAGAGCACAAAATACAGAGCTGTAGCTTTAGGCCCGGAGGAGGCCTTGCAGGTCAACCAACCCAACCCTTTCATTTTACAGGTGAGGAAATTGAGGAAGATGATGTAACTTGCCCAAGATGAGATATTGACTGGTAGAATGAGGATTCAAACCTGGGTCCTCTGATGCTACATCCAGGGTTCTTTCCATTCTGTTCTTCACTGCCTTCCATATCTTGATGGCGACATGTGGATCTCCTTAAGCAGGCTTCTCTCCTCTCCAGGTTATGGACATGGTGGGGAACACTGGCATTTAAATTAACTTGCTTTTCTTACCCAGTTCTATTCTATCATCCTCCCAGTCACCAGACTCAAAATCTAGTGTCATCCCTGACTCTTCACTCTTTCACCTCCAACATCCAATCAATGGCCAAGTCATTTCGATTTTACCTTTGTAAAATCTCTCATATAAACCCTCTTATCTCCCCTAACACTACCACCCATGTGGTCCAGACCCTCATTACCTGATGCCTGAACCATTGCAATAGCCTGCTGATTGGTTTCCCTGCCTCAAGTCTCCACTCTAATCCTTGCTCCATTCAGCTATTAAATCTATCTTCCTAAAGCCCAGGTCCTACCACGTCATTCCCCTTATGTAATAAAACCTAGTGGAATCCCATCACTTCCAGAATCAAATGTAAAATCCTCTGTTTGACATCCAAAACTCTTCACAACCTGACCTTCTCCTACACATTGTCCTTCTGTCCCCATCTGCCCCCCATGCACTCTTTGATCCAATGACACCAGCCTCTATGCTCTTTTTAGTACAAGACACTCCATCTTCTGACTCTGGGCATTTTCACTGGCTATTCCTTCATGCATGGAATGCTCTCCCTCTTCATCTTCACCTCCTGGCTTCCTTCAAGTTTCAGGTAAAATCCCATCCAAAAGAAAGCTTTCCTGATCCCCCTTAATGCTAGTGCTTTCCCTGTATTGTTTATCTCCAATTTATCCTGTATATGTCTTGTTTGTACATAATTGTTCGTGTGTCTCTCCCATTAGATCATGAGCTCCTTAATGGCAGGGACTGTCTTTTAACTTTCTTCATATCCTCAGGCACAGTACCTGGCACACAGCAAACACTTGATAAGTGATTATTGACTGCTGATCACCTGTTCCTCTTACACCCATCCAGAAGATCTCTTCAACTAAAACCACTCAGCACATAGCAGAAATCATGGCCCGCAGTGTCTGCAAATGAAGCACAATGCTGACAGTTCCTCTCTGATAATGGTACACTGTATACTTGGGCACAACTGAAAATTCATTTATTGAAGTCAAATGGTCCCATAGGACTGTGGTCCCAAGAGGCCTGAATTCTATCTCTAAGCTGTCTCCTTTCCTGTATAAAATCTTTCCTGAAATACCCCATTGGTGGTGCTCTCTTCAACTTAAAATACCATTGTTTTTCTTATTATAATTTGTGTATACTTATCTGTGAACATGGGATCAAAGGATGAGGGTATGAAGGAACCTTAGACGTCATTTAGTTCAGCCCCTTCAGTGAGGAAACAAAGTCAAGAAAAATGTGGGGTCTTATCCATGATCACATGGGTAGTAATACAGCAAAAAAAGGGATCAAATGGATTTTACTTTTTCACCATGTGAATGGCTGGCTCATGAGCAGTGTTGAATTGAAGTATTCCATCCCCTGGGGTCCATTCACCATTTTCAAAAGGAATTAGAAAGTTGAGGAAATTGTTTGAAGTTACAGGGGACAGAACAGATCAGCATTAAGAATGGAGCTATTATACCAGTCTTCTCTATAGTTTGGATTGGGAAACACAGATTTAGATAATTAAGGAAAAAATATGGCTTGAATGCAGTTTGGCAGGGGGCAAGCTAGCCTAAATCATCTCAATTCTTTTCTTTGTGTCTTAGTCTCCATAGCTATAAAATAACAAATTGGAGTTAATAATACAAGACTGATGTGAGAAGGAGTTGAAGAACAGAGGTCTCTAATAAGCCTTGAGCTCCTAGGAAACTATGTGGACAGAGCTGATTGGTGGTGCCATGCTCTCTTTGCAGTCAGCTGGCTACTGGTATGGTTTCAATTCCGTTCCATCATTCCGTTTCTCTAATCTTGTCCCGCAGCTCTAAATAGTTGCTGTTCTGGCGATGCCACCCCCACAATTTGAGTCCTCTCTTTGCCAAGCACACAGCCATATGCTATAGTTTTCCCACACCAAAGAGAGGTCTTTCCTGCCTTTGGCCATGTTCAGTCTGCATCATATGCATAGATAGGGAAAAGAGGCCACATGTGTATAGGGGGCCCATGTGTAGCAAGGGCTGTCATTGTGTGGCTTGGAAGGGAAGAAGAAGAGACATCTCTAGTCTTTTCTCTTCCCCCTCCCCACCCTCCCAGCCATTTCCAAGGGAGACATTCATGCCAGAAGGGGAAGCACAAGGTTGGGGCCAGAGGTCATCACTCTGCTCTCCTGGGGGCAGGGGTGGGGGAATTACCGATCTAGAAGTACATCTATCTGCTACCTTGAATACTGTTTGTCTCGGAGATATTGAGTTTGAGCTTAACTTCAGATTGCTTTGACATTATTGTTAGGGGAATGGGGACTCCAAGCTCTGTTGCCATGGCTTTACTCTACTCTCCCAAAATACCAGTTCTACAATGAACACATATAGCAAATAGCAAACATGTTTATCCAAATCACAGTAAAACAGAAACCTGAGAAGGTATACATAGAACAATATAGGCCAAACAATGCAGAGTGAAGGAGCTCTCCCACTGGAAGCACGATAACTCAAGTCAACCCAGAGGAAAGGTCCTGGATCTCACCCAAAGATACATTCTCTGCATTCTCTTCAACAGAAAGCTGGGAATAGGGTCATGATGGAGACTGCTACTTCATTCACGTCTTCCCAGAGTCTTTTCCTTTAGCAATCTGAAGTGGGATTGGCCTCTTCCATCTTTTCTCTTGAAGCTGGAAGCCAGAAGCACCCAAAGCGACTCACCACTTGAAGAGTCTTGAAGTCTTCAAGCTTGAAGGGTCCCAAAGGAGCTTGGGGAAGGCTGGAATTCTTTCTCCTCTTACAAACTCTGACCTGCTCCTTATGTTGGACAGTGCCTTTCTGTCCACCAATTAAGAAATAGTAGCATAACAATGGGTTTGGGGATAGGGGTCACAAATGTGGTTTTTTTTCCCTCTTTCCATGGCATCAGGATATTTATAGTCAATCCACAAAGTACAGTAGCCTAAGGGTCTCCAGGACCTGAGTTTGCCTTCCATCCCTGCCACTAATTGTGACATTGGGCAAATCTCTCAGTTGCTCCTCTGGTTCTCATTTCCTTGTGCATAAAAAGGAATTGAATTAGATGAGCTCTAAGATATTTATTTCCTGTGAGCTAGGAACATTAATTAAAAACTTAATTCAGTTTAATGTAAATCAACAAACATTTATTAATCCCTACCTTCCTATTGCCCTTTTGCCATTTTGGAAATATGGTCCCTCCTCTACCTCTTAGAATTCTTATCTTCCTTCAAAGCTTAGCTCAAGACAAATGCCTAATGAGGCTTTTCCAGATCCCCCAGATTCTAGTTGTCATTCAGTCACTTTCAGTCATGTTTGACTCTTTGTGACCTGATTTGAGGTTTTCTTAGCAAGGGTGCTGGAGTGTTTTGCCATTTCCTTCTCCATGAAACTGAGGCAAAAAGGGACTTGCTAGTAAATGTCTGAGGCCAGCTTTGAACTCATGAAGATGAGTCTTCCTGACTGCAGACCTGGTGCTGTATCCACTGAGCCACCTAGCTACCCTGATTCTATTATCTCCCCCACCCCTATTTATTTTGTATTTATTTTGCATGTAATTTGCATTTGCTTAGCTCTGTACATGTTTTTCTCATCTATAAAAATGAAGGAGTTGGACTGGATGGCTTCTGTATTCCCTTTCAACACAGCATAGCAAACTTTAAATATTTGTGAAGTGCTTTATCTCTGGTATCTGTCTCATTGGGTGGAAGATCTTACATTGTTTACTTTGATTGGAGGTAAGCTCCCTGAGGGCAGGGACTGCTTCCCTTTCATTTTTGTATCCCCTGACCTAGCACAGTGCCTGGCACAGAGTAATCACTTCACAAACCCTTGTTCATTGATTGAGTGAAGGCACTGTGTGGAGGGGACAAAGGTAACAAACAAAACAGGTCTTAACTTGTATTATGTGGTTGTATTCTTCTTATCTCACTGCAGCAAAGCCTCTGAACAACAGTCTTGTACAAGTGCTGGTCCTGCCTTCTTGTACAGATGATGAAGCTGAAGGCCAGGACTATTAACTCATTTGCCTAAGTTCTCGTAGGTAATAGTTAGACCAATTCAGCCTCCATCAAATAGAATAGCAGAGTACAGTGCAGAAAATGCAAGATCCACAGTCAGAGGGACTGGATTTGAATCTATTCTACAGAGTCGATACAGTAGAAAGAGAATTGAATCTGGGGTCAGAGAAGCTGCGTCCAAATGTCATCTCTGGCCCTTAGTGGCCTTGGGGAAGTCACTTAACCTCTTTCATACTCAGTTTCCTTTGCCATAGAATGAGAGGGTTGGACCAAAAGGCCTCTGAGATCCCTTCATTGAAGCAGCTACATGGAGCAGTGGGTAGATCACTTGGCATAGAATCAGGAAGATGTGAGTGTAAATGCAGCTTCAGGCATTTTTAGTTGTGTGACATTGGACAAGTCGCTCAACTTCTTTCTACCTCAGTTTCCTCAACTGTAAAACAGGGATAATAAAAGAATCTACCTCACAAGGTTGTTATGAGGATCAAATGGGCTATTTGTAAAATGCTTAGCCCAGTGTCTGGCATGTTAAAAGCTACATAAATGCTTCTTCCCTTCCCTCTTCTTCCTCTTTCCTCCCTTTTAGCTCTAGTTCTAGAATCCTGTGGTTCTTTAACCTTTATTAGAGTCTCTTCCAGCTCTAAATCTACAATCCTGTGATTATTAAACTGATTATTTGGCAGAATATGATATAGATTTTAACACACATCACCGCCCGCTTTCTTTTGTCCAGGGTCAAAAATATGTAGCAACATCTTTGCTTTCATCTTGCTTCTGAGTAAGTTTTTACTTTAAAAAAAAGCAGAAGCCTAAATAATTAGTGCCAAAGCATTAGAATATTAATACCCCTGCAGAACAAACAAGTGAGTAGATAAGTCCATACTGGAATGTTCCAGCCTGTGATAGCGTTATAATTCATGGTGTGGTACACTCTTCACCTTCAGGCTTCATGTGTCACGGAGAATTATAATGCAAAAAAGCCCCCTAAACCAAAGATCACTTATATTGTCCCCATGTCACTATATTTCTGCTTCTCTGTTTGTATGCTCTAGGGTGTGATCCTTAAGTAATCAGTACATGACCTCGTACAAAAATAAAAAAATGAAAGTATCTTCCCCTAATTCACATAGCTCATTGGACCTTTGATTTATGTGCCCCAATACAAAAACAAAGTGAAAACAATAACATTGCCAGCAGTGACAGGGAACATGAAATTTGGCAATAGGCAAAAGAAATATCCTATTTTTAACCTATCAAAATAGTGATACTTCCTCCAGACCTTGGGTTCTTAACCTGGGTTTCATGAATTTGTTTCTTTTAAAAATATATTTGGATAACTATATGCCAATATAATTGGTTTACTTTGTAATTATACATATATATGTGTGTGTGTGTGTATGTGTGTGTGTGTGTGTATGTATATTTAATTTCTTCATTAACAACATTATTCTGAGAAGGGTTTTATCAGACTACCAATGGACCCTAAGCTATAAAAACTCCTGCTGTAGTTTTATCACCAGATATGAATTTTAAAATACGGACCATGGATTCCTCTTTGTGTCTGGTCAGTCATTACCTGAAACCTTTAGCTCCAATGAAGCCTAGCTTCTCCTAGTGACTAAAGGGAATTGGATGTGATGAAGCCACACTTTATTTTCCACAATATTGCTATGCATGCTATAATTATTGGATTTGTGAGAGAATGGGGGTGGGACTCTTTTGCTATGTTTTTCATTCATGTTTAAGTAAATCATGAGCATCTGAAATTTTCTTGACTTGTGGAAAAATAATCTGAGGCATCGGGGATATTTTTTTCAAGTTTTCCTAAAACACAGGCATTTCTGTTTGACAGCTCTAGTAGGTGAGGCTGACAATCTGACAGAGGGCTCTGGTTGGGTTGTGTGTGGCAGTTACATGGGATGATGGGCAAGGAGGCGGTTTAGTTAATTTGTAACTCCTACCTTCAGGCAGGATTTTTTTCCCCTCAGGGGCTGATTTTGAAAAGAAACAGTAGCTGCAAAAGGAAAAAGTCAGTCATGTCGTTCCCAGGTTTGTTTCTTCAGGCAATCATTTGCAAAATTGTTCAGTTCCATCCACTGTTTTTTTCCCCTTATTTATTTATTTATTTTTAGTTTTCAGCATTCAGTTCCATAAGATTTTGAGTTTTAAATTTTCTCGGCCTCCCTTTCCTCCCCCTTCCCCGAGACAACTTGCAATCTGGTATAGGCTCTACATATACATTCGTGTTAAATATATTTTCACATTAGTCATGTTGTAAAGAAGAGTTAGAACCAATGGGATGAACTACTAGAAAGAAGAAACAAAAAAAAAAAAAGAAAAGAGAGAGCAAATAGTATTCTTCGATCTGCACTCAGACTCCACAGTTCTTTCTCTGGATGTGGATGGCATTTTCCATCATGAACCTTTTGGAATTGTTTTAGGTCCTTGCATTGCTGAGAAAAGCTAAGTCTATCAAAGTCAGTCATCACACAATGTGGCTGTAATTGTGTACAATGTTCTCCTGGTTATGTTCCCCTCACTCAGCCTCAGTTCATGTAAGTCTTTCCAGGTTTTTCTGAAGTCCTCCTGCTCATTTCTTATAGCACAATAGTACATTCGTACATCATAACTTGTTCAGCTATTTCCCAACTGATGGGCATCTCCTCAATTCCAATGTTTTGCCACTATGAAAAGGGCTTCTATAAATATTTTCATATGTGTGGGTCTTTTTCCTTTTTTTATGACCTCTTTGGGTTACAGACCTAGTGGTGGTATTGCTGGATCAAAGGGTATGCACAATTTGATTGCCCTTTGGGCATAATCCCAAATTGCTCTCCAGAATGGTTAGGTCAGTTCACAACTCCCAACAACAATGCATTAGTGTCCTAGTTTTCCCAGTCCTCTCCAACATTTATCATTTTTCTTTTTTGTCATATTAGCCAATCTGATAGGTATGAGGCAATACCTCAGAGTTGTTTTAATTTGCATTTTTCTAATCAAAAGTGATTTAGAGCACTTCTTCATATGCTTATAGATAGCTTTAATTTCTTCATTTGAAAACTGCCTGTTCATATCTTTTGACCATTTATCAGTTGGGGAATGGCTTGTATTCTTATAAATTTGACAAAATTAGGAGATGAGGCCTTTATCACAGACACTTGCTATAAAGATTGTTGCCCAACCTTCAGCTTTCTTTCTAATCTTGGTTGCATTGGTTTTGTTTGTACAAAAGTCTTTTAATTTAATATAATAAAAGTATCTTATTTTACATTTTGTAATGCTCTGTATGTATGTGGTCATGAATTCTTCCCCTCCCCACAGATCTGACAGGTAAACTATTCCTTGTTCTTCTAACTTAATTACGGTATCACCTTTTGTGTCTAAATCATGTACTCTTTTTGACCTCATCTTGGTGTATGGTTCGAGATGCGGGTCTGTACCTAGTTTGGGTCCTATTGTTTTCTGGTTTTCCCAGGAGTTTTTGTCAGATAGTGAATTCTTTTCCCCAAAGCTGGGGTCTTTGGGTTTATCAAACACTAGGTTACTATGGTCATTGGCTACTGTGTCTTGTGTACCTAATCTATTCCACTGAAGCACCACTCTATTTCTTAGGCAATAACAGATATTTTTCAGAATTATTGCTTTATAATATAGTTTGAGAGCTGGTATTGCTAAGCCTCCTTCTTTGTATGTTTTTCACAAATTCTCTTGATATTCTTGACCTTTTGTTCTTCCAGATGAATTTTGTTGTTGTTATATTTTCCTATCTCTGTCAAATAATTTTTGGTGGTTTGATTAGTATGGCACTGAGTAAGTTAATTAGTTTAGGATGAATTGTCGTTTTTATTATATTGGCTCAGCCTATCCACGAGCAATTGATATTTTTCCAATTATTTAGATCTAATTTTATTTGTGTGAAAAGCATTTTGTAGTTGTATTCATATAGTCCCTGGGTTTGTCTTGGCAGGTAGACTCCTAAGTAGTTTATATTATTTACAGTTATTTTAAAGGAAATTTCTCTTTCTATCTTCATTCAAAGAAATGTTGATGATTTATGTAGATTTATCTTATATCCTACAACTTTGCTAAAGTTGTTAATTATTTCAAGTAATTTTTTATTTGATGCTCTAGGGTTCTCTGAATATATCATCATATCATCTGCAAAGAGTGATAGTTTTGTCTCCTCATTGCCTATTCAAATTCCTTCAATTACTTTTTCTTCTCTTATTGCTATGGCTAACATTTCTAGTACTATGTTAAGTAATAGTGGTTATAATTGTCATCCTTGCTTCACCTCTGATCTTGTTGGAAAGTGTTCAGGCTTATCCTCATTAAATATGATAGTTGGTGATGGTTTTAGGTAGATACTGCTTATCATTTTAAGGAAAGCTCCCTTTATTCCTAGGCTCTCTAGTATTTTTAACAGGAATGGATGCTGCATTTTGTCAAAAGCTTTTTCAGAATCTATTGAGATAATCTCTAGTATGGTTTTTTTTACAATAAAAAAGCCTGTCTAAGAAACAACACAAATTACTCAAAGTCTTGAAATTACTTCTTTTTTTTTCAAATTCTCTTTTAAAATCCTCAGGTAGAAATATTTGGAGCATTTATTTCCTTCTATGAGAAGAACAGTGGACAGAGAACCCAACCTCAGAGCCAGGAAAGCTTCAGTACAAGTCCTTCCCATGACACTTACTAGCTGTGTGGCTATGGGTGAGCCATGTAACCACTCAGTGCCTTAGGCCACTCTAAGCCACCCAAGGGGTACCAACCTGCATTGGTGCAGGGAATTTCCTTAGCAGGAGTTCTCTGTACCAATGAAATCTCATATCTGTTCCATATACCTATTAGCTTCAACCTTTTCCTCTTTTAAATTTTTGTTATTTATTTTTAAAGTTTTCTTTTGTATCACAGTCATTTCTTTGATATTATAAAATGGGATTATAGGATCATAGATTAGAGCTGGAAAGGACCTGAGAGTCTATAGAATACAACCCCACCCCTATTTCATAGATGAGGAAGTTGAGGCATACAGAAATAGCATAATATGTCCATTGGCACACAACTAGTAATTGAGTGAGGTAGGATTTGAACCTGGGCCTTCCTGTCTCTAAGTTCAGTACACATTCACCAATAACCACTCTAGTTTATATAAAATACTTTGCAAAGTTTAAGGCAGTATATAAAGGTCAGGCATTGTGAATATTCCCTTAAATTAAATAGCAAACAAAAGAAAAAACCCAAACTTAAGCAAAAGAAGTAAAGTAATCAATAGCATCTCATAATGTGTATAACATTCTCCCCACAGAGCCATCTCCAGTCATCCTGATCTATATCTTGTCAGTGGACCCAGATGGCTGAGGAGGAGAGAGTGAGGCTGGTGACTTTGCACAGCCTTGCCTCACTTAAATCCAATTCACTTTTAAGTTCTGGATGTCATGGTCCTCTTTGAGAAGAAAGGAACAGCAAACCTTCTCCCCCTCCCCCTCACATTTCTAATAAAAGGAGAGAGATGCATTTCCTCATTTCTTGTCTGAAGCCAAGATTGATCTATCTAGTGTCCATTCAAGATCCAATTTTACTCTGGAATAATATAATCAGCTGCCAATTTTGGCAAGACTTTGTGTCCCCCTGATCAATTCAATGTAGAACTGATTTGGCTGGAAATCTCCCTTCAATCATCTGGAAGACAAGCAGATAACTTTCACAATATGGTTAGACGCACCTGATATTTCATGAGGGCTTTGGATAGAATGCTGTTCCTCCCACACCCACACCCACACCCACAACTCCATATATGCAGCAGTTTTCCCTGTCAACATAAGTGTTTAATTTTGGCCTTCATAATATTTAACAATCCAAGGCCTACTTTACTTACTACATGTAATTTTATAAAAGGAGACTCCTAAATTTTTATAATGTCCTTCAAGATAAATCATATTTTCATTATTTCCCCAACTGGAAAATGGCTCACTAAGAATTATGAAGGATCTAAGTTAAACATTTAGTCACACAACGAGTTAATGAAAGATTAAAAGTAGAGCTCAGCCCTTGTTGGCTTTTAGATCAGGAGATAACCAGTAGACTCTCTGTGATTTTCCCATAAAGATTGCTATGTGTAGAAAAGGCAAGTGTTTTATTTGAGAAGCTGCCTTGCTAATCACTCATCACCCTCTAAAATTAAAGTTACATTATGCAGAAAATAAGCAACCCCAAAGCACAATTCCGGTACGTGTTCTCACTGACTCCCAAATGTAGGTTTTCCAGACTTTGAAAAAAAGTGTCAAGAGATTTATCACCAAGCTTTAAGATAGTGTCTGATCACTTTGGTCTTTTCTTTGGGTCACATTCTCTCCCCTGTCTCTCTCTTTACTGCAATTTCTGCTACCTCTCTCCACTTCCCCCCTCTTTTTTCACTGACATGAACAATGACATTATTGCAAATCAAGCATTTGTTCCAGAAAAAGGTATCCCTTACGTTTCTCCTCTGCCTCCAATTTTTTTTTGACACTTGATAGATCTCTATAATACACTTGGGCAGATAGGAATTTTTGATTTAGGGGTCCTGGGCATCCTTGGTTTGCCTTCAAATAGATTCCTCACCCCGCGCCTTCCCACAAAAACTTCCTCTATTCATATCATTTAGAGTAGTGTGCCTATTCTGTGTGACCCTGAAAATGACATCTGTAGTAGAAAGGGATTCAGGGCTGACTTCTCAATCTTCCTGTGAGATTGTCTTCAGTAATGACTGCCTGCTGCCAATGAGTCTCAATCAAAATTAGGGGATATGCCATACGGGTGTGTGTGTGTGTGTGCCTGCTAATGCATGTCATGTGATCAGATTTCTGCCTACAAATCATGTCAGGACTGTTTCAAGCTGATTCCTTAGACCGTGGTGGAAGGGAAATGGAGGCTTTCCCTTTTTCCCCCTTCCTATCCCAGCCTCCTTATAGCAGTGAGCACAGGGATCTAAAGTACATGTTCTGTCTCATCAAAATGAGCCTGCCTATTTTTGTGTTCTTTCCAGAGCTTGGGCAAATGAATACTTATCCAAAGATGGTCATTTCCAAGCTTCAGAGTAACATTGAAAGTTCAAAAAGTACAGATGACTCAAGTCAGAGTTGAATAGTGATAGGGAAGGAGCCCCCAGAAACTACTCAAGTGTACCTAAAGAGGGCAGGTATCAACAAGACTAGTCAAAGTCCAGATAATTTGCCAGCACACTTGTACACAGTTTTTAGACAGTTCAGAGGCAAAGTGAAATGAAAAATGCCTAATTAAGAGTCATGCAAACTTCTTTATGTTCTGATAAGGTTTAAAAATCAGCCTTCCCGAAGTTTATAATAGTAGTTAAAAGTTGTTACTGAATCCCATCTAAGTAGTTCTGTTAATGCTTGTTGTGTGTCTTTTATGTTTAGCATTTCCCTTGTATGTAGGAATAAATAACCTGGTCCTTCTCTGATTCACATTGTATACTGATTAACTTTTTAATGCTTAACTTTTTTGGGGAAACAGTAAATGTGAGCCATAACCCAGGACACAGGATTGGGAATTTAATGAATCAAGAAGTGATCCAAAAGGGAGCCCCTCTCATCAGAGGTCAAGATCCCTTGGGACTGAACTCAGTCTAAACTAGGAATGGGGAACCTGCGACTTTGAGGCCACAAGTGGCCCCCTAGGTCCTCAAGTGTGACCCTTTGACTGAATCTAAACTTCACAAAACAGATCCCCTTAATAAAAGGATTTGTTCTGTAAAACTTGGACTCAGTCAAAAGCCTGCACCCAAGGACCTACAAGGCTACGTGTGCCCTCAAGCCTGCAGGTTCCCCAGTCCTGGTCTAAACTATATGCCTGGATACAGAATAGGTGGTGGGAAAAATATCCCAACTTCCTGTGGGACCAGCATTGATCCTTAATGTTACATGAGGTAGAAAGCAGCCGGAACAAAGGAGAGATCCAAACAAAGTCTGCTTGGAAAACTTTAGAATCACTAAAGGTCAGAAGGTGGAAGGGCCATCTAGTCCAAGACATACCCTAATTTCCATTATAAAATCCAAAAGGAGTTAGGTTGACTCTAAGCAAAGACCTCCAACATGTGGGAGCCCACAACTCCATAGGGAGTTAGTTACATTTTTAGTTAGCTCTGATGGGAAGTGGTTTTTCCCCCTGACATTTAGCATCAATTTTCCTCTTGCCCTAACTATCCACTCTTCTGGTCTCTTGGTCTCTGGGAACAAACAGATCACGTCTTCATCCCTTTTTTACACTATAGCCCTTCAAATCCTTGAAGACATCTGTTATATTCCCTACTAAGTCTTTTCTTCCACAGATCAAACATCACAAGTTTCTTCAATAGACACTCGCAAGACATAGAATCTTCCTTCATACATCCTTTGTATTTAATTTGGGTATTTATAATAGTCAAAATAGCTTATTCACTCAAAGTCATTTTTAAAACAATATTGTTGTTACCGCATATAATGTTCTCTTGGTTCTGCTTGTTTCACTCTTCATTATTTCATGCAAGTCTTGCCATGTTTTTCTAAGATCAAGTTCATAATTTCTTACATCAAATTAACATTCTATCACAATCATATACCACAACTTGTTCAGCCATTCCCTAAATTGACAGGCATCTCTACGTTATAATTCTTTGCCACCACAAAGAGAGCTGAAATAAGCATTATAGAACATACATGCTCTTTTCCTTTTTCTCTAATCATCTTCGGAAATAGACCTAGTAGCAGTATTGCTGGGTCATAGAGAAAGAACTGATAAATAGATGTATAGAATGAGTATACATATGTACGTGTGTGTGTATGTGTGTACATACTTGTTTCCAGTGGTAGCCATCTCTAAGACAGGGGGAGGGAAGAAAAAAAAAAGAAATTTACATGATGACTTTATTATATATGTAAAAGGAATAGCAAATTGTACATAATGGATTAGCAGTTCCATGTGCAATCATCTTTTTTTAATTATACTGTGTTATGGAAATGCTTGTTTTATTCCATAAAGGCCTTTCCCCGTGTTTGTTGCCCCTCTTTGAATATTCTCCAGTTTGCCAATGCCCATACCATACTATGGAGCCCAGCCATGAACACAGGCTTCCAGATGAGTTGTCACCAGGGCAGATTATCTTGGACTATCTTATTCCTAGAAGATATGCCTCAATGACTCAAGACTGAATTGGCTTATTTTTTTAAGTTGTAATATCCCATTGATGATCATCTGAAGTTGTGTAGTCTACTAAAACCCCCAGTTTTTTTATAATAAGTTAATTTATTTATTTTTAGTGTTCAACATTCACTTCCGTAACTTTTAAATTTTCTCCCCCCTCCTTTCCCTCCTTCTCCCTAAGACATCATGCAATCTGATAAAGGTTCTACATATACATTCCTATTAAAACATTTTCACATTAGTTATGTTGTATAGAAGAATTAGAACAAATGGGAGTAACCATGAGAAAGAAAAGCATAAAACAAACAAACAAAAAAAGAAAATTGTCTGCTTGGATCTGCATTCAGATTCCATATTTCTTTTTCTGGATATGGATGGCATTTTCCATCATGGGCATTTTGGAATTGTTTTAGGTTCTTGCTTTGCTGAGAAGAGCTAAGTCTATCAAAGTCAGTCATCGCACACTGTGGCTGTTACTGTGTACAATATTCTCCTGGTTCTGCTCACTTCACTCAGTATTAGTTCATATAAGTCTTTCCAGGTTTTTCTGAAGTCCACCTGTTCATCATTTCTTATGGTACAATAGTATTCCATTACGTTCATATACCACAACTTGTTCAGCCATTCCACAATTGATGGGCATCCCCTCAATTTCCAATTCTTGGTCACCACAAAAAGAGCTGCTACAAGTATATTATATATGTAGATCCTGTTCCCATTTTCATAATCTTTTCAGGATACAGCCCTAGAAGTGGTATTGCTGGGTCAAAGGGTAAAAGTGTAAAATTATCTGGGTTATGGGCCCAGCACATTATGGACCCAACACTCTTCTGCTGTGCCAATCTGCTCTCCCCAGTTTTTTTTAAAATGTTTTAAAAATGTTTTTCTAACAATGTTTCCCCTACCTTATACTTGTGAAATTGACTTTTGAACCCAAATTTAAAACTTTATAATGAATTTCATTTAATTAGATTCAGACTAATACTCGAACCTGCCTAGATCTTTTTAGATCTGGACTATGTCATCCATGTGTTAGCTCCCACTTTTTAGCCATCTGAAAATTTGATGAATATTCCCTATAGGCCTCCACCCAAATGATGGCTAAAATTAAACTGCAACAGGACCAAACATGATCCCTAGCACACTTCCAGTGGAGACCTTCTGCCACATTGACACTGAGCCATTAATTAAAGGAGAGGTAAAGAGAAGATAACAGAGTCTTGAAAGATAACCACACTTAGGGAGAGGAAGAAGATGAAGTAGGAAAAGAAACCAACAAGTATTGGTCAGACGGGTACAGTGATAATGGTACCTAGAAGAAGATTTGTTTTGGCCATTGCAAGGCTTTACACAAAGTCTTCAAAGGATAAAATAAAACCATTCTACAAATAGCTTTCATTTTGCAAGTTGAACATTCTCTATTTTGCTCTATTGGCTGCTGTTGTGCAGTGGTTTCAGTCATGTCCAATTTGGGGTTTTCTTTGCAAAGATACTCAAGTGTTTACCATTTCCTTCTCCAACTCATTTTACAGATAAGTAAACTGAGGCAAATGGAGTGAAGTGACTTGTCTAGGATCACACAGATAGCAAGTGTCTGAAGCCAGATTTGAATTCAGGAAGAGTCTTCCTGTCTCCAGGCCTGGCACTCTATCCACTGTACCACCTAGCTGCCCATTTTATTGACTCACTCTAGCGAATAAGAGATTTCACCAATGTCAGTCTCTCAATTTTTTTTAATATTTATGAAGTAGCACAAAGTTGCCTGGTATGTTCTTAGTGCTAGTATTCTTTCCATAATTCTCTATTCTGTTGTACTAGCTTTTTTCAAAAATGGGAGATTAGTAAGACAGAATCTCTAGTTCCTTTTAGAAACTACTGGCACATAATATTCAACTGGGCCATATGTAGCATTGTACAAATGTGATTACAACCACTATAGATCCCTTGCTCATTGATACAAGGGCAGAGAATGTTCTCATGTCTTCAGTCTGCCTTCACTCTGGAGGATTTATTGAACTAGGAGGACTCTGGATCACCTTAGTTCAAGTAACAGGAAACAAAACAGCAAAAGCAAAAAGCAAGGGGAAAAAAAAAGAAAAACTGTACCAAGTACCATGGGTACAATTTACAATGAAAATTAACTTTAATACCAGATTTCCTTCATGAAAAACAGTGAACACTTTTGTTCTGAAAGAACCATAAGACCATGGTGCAGATGCTACTGATAGAAATCCTCTTGGTTCCATAATACGAAAGGAATTCACAAGTCAAATGTAAGAGTGGATTTTTCTTGTCACAAACACGGAAAATAAGATTTCCTTCTGCCTGGGTCACTTCCTTCCAAGTCAGCTTAGGTCGATATTTTCTATTTGATACTATATTACATTTATTATGTGCCATGTTATAGGCAATGATAACGAAATGGAAGTATAGCCTGGCACAAATCGAGAGGCTTTTTAGAAGAAACAAATGGAAGAGATTTAAAGTTATAGCAAACTGTCCCACTAAAACTTGTACAGTAAGTAAATAGCATAGTATAGTTCAAAGAGAAATGTGAGTTGAATTAAATTTCATCTAAGGTACCTTTCAGCTCTGAATCTGAGGCACCTGGGTACAAATTCTGGCTCTGCCCCTGTGTGACTTAGGTCAAGCCCTTAATCTCTCTGGGTTTCCATTTCCTTATCCATAAAACAAAGAAGTAAGAATAAATAAATTCTGAGCTTCCTTCTAACTCCAAATTTTAGTATGCTAAATTGTGCCTACAATTCTGAGAGTATGAACGCAAACAATATAATCTCACAAAGCAATGCAAACCATCGAGGGGAAAATGCTTACAGAGAGTTTAGCATAAGACCCAGCTTAGCCACATCATTCTGAGAGCATTTTTTCAATGTTACTGGAAGGAGGGTAACAAATAGACCTAGAAGAGAATGCATCTACCAGTGTTTCTATAGCAATTCTTCCAGCATGCTCCCACCATGGTACCTTCGAGGCGGTGCCCCCTTCTCTGCTTTTTTTTGTGTGTCATCTTCCCACATCAGGTTGTAAGCTCCTTGAGAATAGGGACTGTCTTCTTTAGTATTTCTATCCCTTAGTACTTGGCATAGCACCTGGCACATAAAAGGGCTTAATAAATGTTTATTAACTGACCAACTGATCTATTCTAACAAACAACATCAGTGTGACCCCTGAATTTGAGTGGCTGAGCCTTGCTAACCAAACATAAGAAAACCCTGCTTTGGCTATGAAAGGAGGGCAGAAAGGGAATAAGCATTTACATAGCGGCTACCATGTGCCAGGCACACTGTGCTAAGTACGTTTTAAAGAAATACCATCTCATTTGATCCTCATAACCACCCTTCAAAGTCGAGGATATTATTTAGTCCCATTTTACAGTTGAAGGACTTGAGACAAACAGCAATGCCCATTTGAATTCAGGCTCAAATAATACAATTTTACAGGCACTTGGTTGGTTAATTTTCAATCTGTCTCAAAAAGGAGAAGATTTTGTAAGTGGAAAAAAAGATTGCAGATGATATTACTATTTTTAAAAAAAGTTTCAGAGTTCAAAATTTTACAAATGGAATCAATATCCCATTTGTGACCCTGAGTCACAGTTTAACTTTTCTAGGACTCAGTTTCTTTGTGTCTAAAATGAGGAAGCTGGACTCGATGGTCTCTAAGATGCCTTGCAACTCTAAATCTATGACCTTATAACCCTGATAAGCAGGTTTCTACTTATATTACTGAGTTTTCTCCTGTATCATCACTGTACTTTTGTGGATTTCTTATATAATATGTTGAAGAATTACTTTGTAAGTGGTAATCATTATAAAATTTTCCAATGAGATTTTTTAAAGTTTCAGGCATAGAATAATAGCATTTCTAGCTTAAAAATGGTCTTTAAAATCACATGATCCAATACTCTCATTTTATAACTGAAAAGGCATTTGTCCCTTATAACCATCTCTATAGCAACTGAGAACATTAGTAAGAAAATAAATTGCTTCACAAGCAACTAGATAATTAATGACAACTACATGAAGAAAGCACCATAATACTTACCATAGTGATTTTTCATTCCTTTTATTTTCTGAAATTTATTTTTATTTTGATTATCTTTTAACTCTAGAAACATCAACAAACATGATCATTTCCCCCTAGAAAGAAGAACAGAAAAAGATAACATGATACCAGGAATCTCTATTACATGCAGTTTATTTGTTCAAATTATATATTAAATTTAACATGGTAGTATCAACATTGCCCTACTTATCTGTTACTTTCCAAACTTCCTTCTGCTCTCTACCAAGAAATGGGAAACATTATTTAGCATCTGTCTTCTGTAGTAATGACTGAACATTGTACTAATCAAAATTCTTAAGTCTTTCACAGTTGTTTTCCTTTACAATATTATGGTTATTTTATATGTTGTTTTTCTGGTTCTAGTCACTACTTTCTGCATTAATTCATACACATCTTCCAAGGTTTCTCTGAATCTATCCCTTTAGTTCCAGTAATATTCCATTATATTCACATAACATAATTTGTTCATATATTCTTTAATTGGTGGGCACTCACTTTGTTTCTGTTTTGTTGTTTTTGGGTTGTTGTGGCTTTTTTTGCTACAATAAAAACTACTATTATAAGCATGTGTCCTTTCCCTCTTTCTTTGATTTCTTTAGTGTATAGGTCTAGCAGTGGTATTGCTGGGTATAAGAACATGCATGCTTCAGGATCTTTTTGGATATAGTTTTCAATTCCTCTCCAGAATGGTTGAACTAACTTCATAGCTCCACCAAGAGTGCATTAATGTGCTCAGTTTTCCCATAGTTCCTGCAGCAATTGTTATTTGTCCTTTTTGCCATCTTTGCCAATTTGATCAATGTAAGATTAACCCTCAGAATTATTTAAATTTTGTTGTTGTTGTTCAGTTGTTTCAGTAATGTCCAACTCTTCATGACTCCATTTGGCAAAGATATTGGAATGGTTTGCCATTTCCTTCTCCAGCTCATTTTACAGATGAAGAACTATTTAAATTTTCAAGTCTATTATTAGTTGTGATTTGGAATATTTTTCATATGGCCAATGCTAACTTCTGTTTCTTCTTTTAATATATATTTATTCAAATACTTTGACGATTTACCTATTAGGGAATGGCTCTTATTCTTATATATTTGCATGAAATCAGTATCTATCTTAGATATCATACCTTTCTTAGATTATCTTTAGAGAAGTTGACTATAGAAATTTTTCCAATTAACTCCTTTCTAATTATCACTACACTGATTTTACTTGTGTGAAAACTTTCATTTTATGTGACTATTTTATTCCTTGTGATCCATTCTTTCTTTGGTCAACAAGTCTTTCATTTTCCACTGCTACTCTATTTTAAAATTGTTTATAGATAAACAATTGTAACAACAATGTTGCTAGCAGCTGTTGTGGGGATGAAAGACCAGTAATGCCAACACACAGAAAGGTTGCTAGAACAGGTTCTTTGATCTGTTTTCTAAGAAAAGCAACTTTAAGGGGCTAACAATCTTACTTTAATTAAACATACATGTATCATTCACTTAGTTCAGGGGAAAAAGTCAGCACCCTGAACTTCAAAACAAATACAAACAGAAACTACAAACAGATCAACAGACAGGCTTTGTCTGATCAAGGCATCACATAAATAGTTACCAAAAAAAAAGCACCAACATCTTGGTTTTCAAAGCTGGGGGTGGGGGAGAGTCTTAACAATAGGTACCTAGAGTCTCATCTGGTCAAATCACACAACACTCTTCCAGTGAGTGAGAGCCCCCAAACAAAACGCCAATCTCAGAACTTATATACCCTTCTCAGGGTCAGAGGGTATCACAACCATGTGACTCAAACCTATGTAAACTAGGCTTTCTTGTTTCTTAAGCAGGTCAAAGACTCTTGATTCAATCAAAGAAACAAAAGACAACAAAAAGTCCATTTTGCTTGCCATTACATTTGAAAGGCAAGACTCATCAAAGGTACTTGATTACCTCAGCATTCTAAAAGAGAAAACAAAAAAGTCCCACCCACCACCTCTTTCCAAAGCCCTACATGGAGACTATGCCATTATTGAGAGGTGAGTAGGTAATGGAGGAAGGAAGTGTAACTGCTTCAAAACCACTGAACTGAAACCAGAACAAAGAAGTCCTGCTTTGACCTATTCTCTAGGAAAGAATTGATTATTTTAAAAAGATAGTATTGTCATTCCATGTAAATTATCACTAATTCACTCAAAAGTTTGCTCTAATGGAAAAAAATCAAGTTTAACAATCTAATCCAGGGCTTCTTCATTTGTGGGCCACTACCCCATATGGGGTCACATAACTGAATGTGAGGATCATGAAAAATTTGGCAACAGTAAAAAGTTTCTGAACACGCAACAACCAAAAATGAATTCAAAATCAAATGCATAATGAATCTGAAGTGTTTCTGGCAGTGCTTGCTCATGTTGCATGGTGAGACTTCACTGCAGCCTTATCTCTGAACACACAGCATGTGCACTTTGTACTGTGCATGCAGTCATGCCATGCAAGGCCAACAAACACTGCCAGAAAAATCTCAGCTCAGATTCAAGACTATTGTATGTTATGAACTGCAGTGTTTTTCTGAACAGTTTTCTGTTTTCTGCTATTACAGATACTTCATAGTTTAATTATAGAAAATGGAGACTTTTAATATTTTCCTATTGTCATTCTCTGCATGTAAGTATCAGATCTTTGGATTGTATTGTATTCTAATGTTTGATTTTAAAAATTGTTGTTATTGCCTTCTTTTACAGAAACATAAGTGTTTAATTGCAGCAAATAAAGACAAAAGCCCTTTAATAATATTTCTCCACTATGACCTCTGTATGTGTATGTAAGTGTGACCATCAACTTTTAAAAAATTAAGCACAAAAATATAATTTCATACACTAAAGCTAATATTTATTTGAGAAAGTATTAGCAATATTTATTTATATTTTAGGACAAAAATATTTTTCAGTTATGGATAAGTGGCTAAATTTAGAAGAGGTAAAAATACTGATGACAATGCAGTAGAATCTTTGCTACTAGGTTGTAGTATACCTAAATTGACAAGAAAAATAAAATATGTCAAATCATTTTTGCAATATGGATTTACTTCTAATAATGATGATGGTGTGGAAAAAAACCTCTTTGCTTAATTTGTAGTGAAGTTTTGGCTGCGGAGAGCATGAAACCAGTCAAACTAAAGTGACATCTTACTACCAAGCATGCAGTGTACTGCAATAAAACAAAGGAATATTTTGAATGACTTTTAAAATCTAAAAATGAAGAAAAACAATATTTTGAGAAATTTGTTACTATCAATGAAAAGTATTTACTTGCATCTTACAAAACTTCTTATTTAATTCCCAAAACTAATAAGTTCTATGTGATGGGAGATCTCATGTTACCTGCTGCTATTAAAATGTTGGAAATAGTTCGTGAGAAAAAGTATGGGGATGAAATTTGTAAAATTCCTTTATCAAATTATACTATTTCCAAAAGAATTTCTAAAGTTAGTAATTACCAATTCCAGCAGCTAATTACCAGGCTTAAGGGCAACCCAAAGTTTGCAAGTCAATTAGATGAAACAATTGATATTTCTAACATGGCACAGTTGTTACTTTATATAAGATATGTTTATGAAGGAAGCATACATGAGGAAATATTGTTTTTCCCCCTTTGGAAGGGCACACAAGAGGGGAAGATATATATTTTAAAGTCAATGAATTTTTCATAAATGAATGTTTACAGTGGAAAAACTGCTTTGGAGTCTGCACAGAAGGTACTGGAGCAATGATGGGTGAGAATTTTGGAAAAGTTAAAGCTGGTGGCAATGAACATATCAATTTTTCTCATTGCATGATCCACCAGGACCCAGTCGTATCCAAAAAAAATATCACCAGAGTTAGGTATTGTGTTTCCCAAAATGATTAAAATCTTTAAATTCATTAAAAGTGTGCCCTTAACAGTTTTCAAACCTTTGGAAAGACATGGACTCTGATTATAATAGCTTATTACTACATATAGAGGTAAGGCAGTTCTCAGGAGGCAAAACAGATTATTGAAATTGAAAGATGAAGTCGTTATATTTTTGACTGAGCAGAAATCCATTTTTGTTCTTTTTTTTCATAATCACTTATGGCTTTCAAAACTGTTATTTGTCAGATTTTTTTAAAAAAAACTCAATGATTTAAACATGTCACTTCAAGTAAAAAATTTTTAATAAATTCATGTTAAAAGATAAAATGAAAATTTTACTTAAAAAGTTAACATATGGAAGAATAGAATGGAAAATGGTTTTTTAGAAGTATTTATGACTACAGATCATTTTATAATTGAAAATAATCTTCCCAAAGATTTAATTGTGAGAATTATAATTGATCATCTGAAATGCTTGGAGATACTGTTTCAGAAATATTTTCCTTCACATTTTGATTCTAAAAAACTAAGTTGAGTTCATAAACCATACTCAATTAAAATTTTAAAAAAGTCAGTCACCTGCCATTAGAAGTACAAGAAAAATTTTCTGAATTATCAAGCAACATTGGTTTAAAACTTGAGTTTCCTAAAAAATTCATTATATGAATTTTGGCTTGGGAATAGGACAGAATTTCCAACAATTCCTGAAATGGTCCTAAACATCCTTCTGCCATTTTGAACTATGTATTTTTGTGAAGTGGCATTCTCAGCATTGACAATTAAAAAATCATAATATCGATCAACTCTGAAAAACATTGAAGATTCTCTCTGTCCTGCAGTATCAAATATCCTTCCAGGATTTAGTTCTTTATGTAAAAATAAACAAGCACATCCATCTCAATATTATACAAATTTGCTTTCATCTTTAATAAATAAATAGTAAATAAATACTAAATAAATAATACTAAATAAATAAATAAAAAATACTAAATAAATAAATAATAAATAAATAGTAAATAAATAAATAGTAAAATTGTATATATGGATGTATATTATATATGCACACCAAAGAATTGTTTAAAAATCAATTTCTTTATGCTTTATTATCAGTAAATGTTTGATTTGTATACCTATTTTATATACCTATATACCCAAGGTCATGTAGAAATTTCTTTGGTGAAAAGGGGTCATGAGAAGAAAACTTTAAGAAGCCCTGAGCTAATCAAACAAACAATTCTCAAAGAAATTGCATATCATAGAGATGCCTGACAATATCAGAGCCTAGTATCAGAGTCCAAGGGTGAGGAAAGACTTTGGGAAAGTATACTATAAATATAGTTTTAAAGCAACACTAATACCTAGTACCTCTAGCCAAACAACTCCTTCCTTGTACTGCTGGCCTTTACAAAACTCCTCCATTGCCAAGCTTAGCCAATCAGCAATGCTATTGCTGTGTATTTCCAAATCATTTTCATTCTTCATGGAACTCTGAGCAATACAGCTTTCTGTGGAATTTCTACAATTCCTGAAATCTTCCAGTGTTCATGAAGACCCTGCTTGAAGATTCCTGTCAAGGTGTCATATCTCATTGTTGTCATAGGTCAATAATTTAGAAAAGGAAATGACCTTAAAGTGAGTCAGGCAACAAGCATTCATTAATCACTTGCTACATGCTGAGCACTAGGGATACAAAGAAAGGCAATTTCCAACCTGTGGAACATTGATTTATTCAAAAGAGATGCCACTAAATGATTCAACTTAATAAGCAAATAAACCTTCTATACAGTGTAGGTCATTGTCTCACAGACATATATCTAAACATATGCACAGATATCTATATATATGTACATTTAGATATGTATAGATATAAATCTGTAGCTGATGTAATTAATAAAATGCAAATTCATTTGAAAGTTTTATTGAATTCATAGCAGCCTTCTGTCCCAGAGTATTTTCTCTATCAACAGACACTTACTTTAATGGAGGGGGGTAGGGTGTCATGAACTTTTTTGGTTCTAAAAATGGTTTTTCATACTAACAATAGGTTGAGATCTAGTCCAGCTGGTTTAATTTAATCCACTCACTATATAACAGATGAAACTGAACTCCTGCTCCTTACTACAAAATTCCAGATGTACTGAGGCACCAATTACTTTGCCTCTGGAAGGAAATGTCTTATATGGGATATAACTGCACAGAAAAACAAAGGATCAGTATCAGAATCATAGAATCTTGGAATTTGAAGAGACCTCAGAGGCCATCAAGTGAAACTATGCCTAAAAATCAATGCCCAACATAACACAGAGAAATCATTTACCCAGTCTTTCCAGAATCCTTGCTGTTATTTCAGAAGACAGAAAGTTCCTGGGTTATTTTTATAGCATTACATTTATAATTGGTCCTGACCAAAAACTTCTTGTGGAACTCTCCTAAGGATAAACCTGTCCCCTTAATGATGTCACCATATTTGTGTACCTCAGACTCATCTAATATTGAATTTTGGATGACTTCTAAGGACTTACCAAAATTATACAGTAAAGGAGCTCTTCTCTGGCCACAGTAATTGCTAGCATATAGTTACTTGGAATTTCTGTATCAACTAGTATAACAAAGAGACAACCTCACTCAAGAATATTTCCTTGCCAACACTTCCAGATCTTAAAACTATATTATAAAGCACTAATCATTAAAACTTTTTTATTGGTCATAAAAGAAAAGAAAGGCACATCAGTAGAACTGACTAAATAAGCAAGAATCAAAAGCAATCAAATTCAATAAGTCAATGTTTGATCAATCCAAGAACATAATTATATTGGGAAGGACTCCCTATTTGACAAAGAGCTACAAGGAATTCAGTTTGGCACTAGGGAGAGAATACTTAACTAAACAAGAGAAAGAGGAGATCACAAAAGATAAAACTGAAAAGTCCTATTTCATTTAATTGAAAAAATTTTGCATGAACAAAATCAATATAATTAGGATAAGAATAGGAACTTCATTGGGGGAAAAATCTTTGCATGTACTGTTTCCGATGATGGTCTGAAATCCAATATATATACACACACACACACACACACACACACACACACACACACACACACACACATATATATATATATATATATAGATTCACACAAATATATAAGACCAAAAGTCATTCCCCAGCATATAAGTGGTCAAAGCATATGAACAAATATTGTCCAAAGAACAATTGCAAACTGTGAACAACCCTATCAAAGATTGTTCCAAATCATCAAGAAAAAGGGAAAAGCAAACTTTTAAAACTAATGGTCATAACAAAAGATGGAAAGAATCAGTGTTTGTATGACTGTGGAAAGGTGAGTATGCTGATAGACTATCGGTAGAATTATAAATTAGTCCAACCATTATGCAAAACAATTTGGAATTATATGATAAATATGACTGAAATGTTCATATGATCATGATGCAGAAATGAGAAAATGCACCACCCTGCCTTTATTGGAGATATGAGGGACCATAGGTGTTAAAATACGCATATGTTATCAAATGTAATTACTGTGTCAGCAGGTGTTCCTGAACTGACATGAACAAATCTTATTGCAAGGGAAGGCTCAATGAATAGAGGAGGGTAGGAGGGCTATATTAGGAAACTAATGTTATATAAAATCAAAAGGCATCAATAGATCTTTTTAAAAGGAAATTAAGGAGTAAGCTGAAAAGTTAAATATGTTTTTGAACGTAATTCTTAAAGGCATTCCTTCAATGGTTAAAAAGATTATGTTTATTCTACCCTGGAGATGCTATGTTGTAACTTTAGTGATTTTTATCCTTTTTGCATTCCTGTTAGTGTTTCCTTTGTTTTTAGTTCTTGGAGTAGCGTGCTGCAGTAATCTCTTTAATATGCTCCCTGAATACTTGTGCAACAATTTTGCCTTGTGAAATTCTGTGAATCTTAAACTGTTTCATTTGATACTTCTAACCATTAGGAGTACTCTGAAGTGACCTGTGATTTCATGTGAAGGCTGAAGCAGGCAAGCTTCCCGAAGAGCTGGAGGAAACGAAATGGAAGAAAGTAGAACAACAAAAGAAACAAGACTTATGTGACTTCAGTGACTTAGATAAAACCAGAATATGCAGGATGAGAATTTTCTGTTTATTGGTTTGTTTGTTTGTTTGTTTCTGTCTTCCTTCTTTCCTTCCTTCCTTCCTTCTTTCTTTCTTCCTTCCTTCCTTCCTTCCTTCCTTCCTTCCTTCCTTTCTTTCTTTCTTTCTTTCTTTCTTTCTTTCTTTCTTTCTTTCTTTCTTTCTTTCTTTCTTTCTTTCTTTCTTTCTTTCTTTAACATTGTGAAGGGGTAAACTCCTTCACAGGCTATTTTAGAGAGGGGTAGGCTTATACTTTCCTTGATGTTGGCAACTCCCAGTGAGGAACTCCCTCAACCAAATTCTCCATCTACTTTATGGATCTACATAAGAGTGAAATATCAAGCCCTCAAATTGGGAGCTTTTCTTCAAAGTCCCTATTTCTTTAATGAAGGGAGTTTGGAATTATTTAAAGATAATTATCACCTCTTTAATTCATTTTTTAACAAAAATGTTATGAAAGCAAAAATTCTCTACTTGGCAGCTTGACTCCAATTGGAGAATTTTCATAGGTCTCTGATAACTTTCTGTTGAGAATTATGTGGCTACAAACAGCAATGATGAGAAATTCTCCTGCCAGTCAATCACAAATTCTCCTAGATCATTATGTTTATGGTTGAAATCAAACAAGCAGGATGGATGAGGAGGAGTATGATTAGATTTAGGCATCTGGGCTGATTGCTACTCTCCCAGAGCCACTGAAATCTGCTTCACTTGATTATACCTATTCCCTTGGAAAATGAGCTCCATTCATTTGAAACACCCTGCAGAAAATATTCTATAAAACCAGTGGACCCAATATGAATTGAAATCATTTGTGTTGGAGCCCTAAAGCTGTATAGGATGTTTGGCAAGGTGGAAGAACTGGGGCCAGACTGTGACATCTGAATAAAAAAATTCTCAAAAGGAACTCTGTCTCTGTTTGCTTTGGCGAAACCACAATCTGTGTCTGAGATGGACCTTTTAGCCCTTGAGCTGACTATGCCGTGAAATGTCAAAAAGTAAAAATGCAGACCAAAATCTAAACCTGAGTTTCAGGAAGGAAAAAGGGGAAGGTCTAGATATAACCAGAAGAGCTTCCTGTCCTGCAGACAGAGCTCTTGGACCACCCACAAAGGATCTCTGTCCTGCAAAGGGCTTCCTTCCTCAACTACACAGCAACTATCCTGAAAAAGAGTAAGAATTCACACTGATATCTAAAGCTATGGAAAGCCATGTAAACCCAAAAGAGACTGGGCCATATTTTTATTGACAGTGAGGATGTCGTGTTTCCAAACAAGATTTGATTATAATGTTCCTTAGTGGAAGAGGATCTTGAAGTTTCTGGGAGCTTCCTGTGCTCCATAAGTCACCTTGAAGCCTAGTCAAGATCTGAGAACTAACAAACTAAAGAGCTGTTGATAAACCAAAAACCTCTGTACAGTACAGTCTCCATTAATGTTAGTATAAATGTCATTATGTCTCACTTTTGTCTATAGATCCCCAATGACTTGCATAATACCTGGCCTAGAGTAACTACTTATCAAACGCTTGTTGATTGATTGATGGTGATTTCATGTCAATGCCCATCAGGCATAATACTGCTAGTTTTTTTATGGAAGACCTTATCTTTCTATAGACCTTACTTTCATATAATCTTATCTTAGCAAGGGTTGGCAACCCATTTTGGCATATGTCATTCATTCAGCAAGTCCTTATCAAGTAATGGGTAAGGCACTAATGGGAAGCTCTGGGAGATATATAAAGAAGTGATGCTGCATTTATGGTCTGGCAATGAATGGAAGAATAAATGAAGGAATGAAAAAGTTTAATTAATTGTTGTTGTTCAGTTGTTTCTGGCCCATTTGGGGTTTTCTTGGCAAAGATACTGGAGTGGTTTGCCATTTCCTTTTCCAGATCATTTTACGGATGAAGAACTGAGGCAAACAGGTGAAGTGACTTGCCCAGGGTCATATAGCTAATAAGTGTCTGAGGCTGGATCTGAACTCAGGAAGATGAGTCTTTCTGACTTCAGGCCCCTAAACAACTGAACTACATAGCTGGCCTTGTTTAATTAATTAAGCACTCCCTATATGCTAAGCAAGTGTTTATCAACTGTTCATGACTAAGTCTTTGGGAGACAAATTAAAAAGTAAGGTAATCCCTTATCTCAATCCTAATCTCAGTGTGTATATATGTGTGTGGGGGGGTCTATATATGTGTGGATGTATATGTATATATATATATATATATATACACACACACACACACATATATATATAAATACATACATATAAATTCAACTGCAAAGAAGGCAGAAAAGCCTAGTGGTCCTTTAGGGGTAGATGGCAGGCCCTATTGTCTTTAAGGCCTATCATATGGCAATGCCCAGGTGTCTAGTGTACATAGCATCAAGGAAGATGATAAGAAAGAAAAGAAGAGAGATAAGACATATATTTAATTAAATCCTTTGAGGATTCAGGCTTTCCAGTTACACGAATCACAACTCTCCTTTGCTTTAGTAGATTTTCATAAGTTGCTATGACCAAAAAAATTTCACTACCATGATGGTCAAACTTCTGCTGGTGAAAAAGTGTGTTCTCACTCCTCTAATATGGTGAGATATATAATAATGGAATGGGATATACAAAATGCTATATAAGAGTTCAGAATGGTGCTACCAGTTAATAGACTGCTCATTACAACCACAATCTCATAAACTTCACTTCTAAGTCAGTGTTTACTCTTTTCCTGTTTGCCAGGGGAAGTACACTAGCACTGTCATCTCTCCCCACTCCCAGACTCAGAACCTCTAGGTTGCCGCTCCACTTTTGACAGATTGCCAACCACTACCTTATAGAATGGAATTAGGTATGCCAGGAATGCCTTGAAACTCCATCCAAGGAAGTATATTACTGAAAGAACCAAGAGAATTTGAGCA
Source organism: Trichosurus vulpecula (assembly GCF_011100635.1). Taxonomy (NCBI): domain Eukaryota; kingdom Metazoa; phylum Chordata; class Mammalia; order Diprotodontia; family Phalangeridae; genus Trichosurus; species Trichosurus vulpecula. The sequence goes on along the minus strand of NC_050573.1, from coordinate 433,833,914 downwards.
TAACCCCATTTTTCCTCTGATAAGATCTTATAACATGAACCTGGAGAAAGTTGCTATAGTGAGACTCTAGTGTCCTGTCTTCTTAAATCTAAACCTAGGCCCAAATAGTTAATGTTTCAGGCACTATAGTTTAGCATGGAATTTCCCAACCAGAAATTCTCAAACAGGGAGCCTTAGCTGATGGCTTATATTATGTCTCCGAACTATTTACCAAAGCACTGTTTTAGGATGAGTGATTTCATAGGTATAGGGAACTTCCAGGTAATCAAAGTCCCTCTACCAATACATAATGGTACCTTTTCTGCAACTTATGGTCTTACAGAATTGCCTAGAGCACAGTGTTAAATGATTTGCTTACTCAAATAACTATTGTGGGTCATAGGCAGAAATTGAATCTTCCAGAGCAAAAGGTCCAGAATGTCAAGGAAATTAATGAAAAGAAATGCTAGGGAAGATGGTCTAGCCATACCAGATCTTAAACTGTATTATAAAGCAGTAATCATCAAAACTACTTGGTGCTGGCTAAGAAATAGAATGGTGGATCAATGGAATAGGTTAGTGTATCAGTAAGGCAATAAACACAATATCGATGATAATCATGAATATGCCTATGTGGTTCTGTATTGTAAAGTATGAAAGACTCTCCATATAAAAGGTAGAAGAAGTAAAACATTCATTCAGACACCAGAGGACCAGATCCTATAACCAAGCCACCAGCTCACACAACCGGTCAGCCCACTTTATCATAACAGCAAGGAACTGAAAACACAATATCACCATACGGAGCCTCGCCATCCCAAAATCTCTCCAACCCACAGCTAGGGCCTTCCCAAAAACTCATAATACAGCTGTCACAGGTTGGCTGTCTTTACCTCAGCTCTAATGGTTATTAACTGCCATTAACAGCCATAATGGCTCTCTTAGCATTTTCTGCGACACAACTTTCTTTTCCTCTCAGCAAGCTCCTCCCATTGCATGTGACTGAGGCTTCCTGTGACATAACCAGGTCACATGGCCTATTAACGGGTGGGAAAGATCTACAAATTTAAATTGCTATTACAGTTAGGTACACAAGACACAGTAGTCAATGACTATAGTAATCTACTGTTTGATAAACCCAAAGACTCCAGTTTCTGGGAAAAGAACTCACTGTTTGACAAAAACTGCTGGGAAAACTGGAGAATAGTATGGTAGAAACTGGGCATAGACCAATATGTCAAAATGGGTTCATGATTTGGATATAAAGGCTGATACTAAAAGCAATCTGGGAGAGCAAGGAATAGTTTACCTATCAGATTTATGGAGAAGGGAAGAATGTATGACCAAACAAGAGATAGATAGCATTATGAAATGCAAAATGGGTAATTTTGATTACATTAAATTGAAAAATTTTTGTGTAAAAAAAGTCAATACAGTCAAGATTAAGAAGGAAGCAGAAAATGGGGAAAGAATTTTTAGAATCAGCATCTATGATAAAGGCCTCATTTCTAAAATACACAGATAACTTAGTCAAATTTATAAGAATGCAAGTCATTCCCCAATTGATAAATGATCAAAGGACATAAACAGGCAGTTTTCAGAGGAAGAAATTGAAGATATCTATAATCATGTGAAAAAAATTCTCTAAATCACTAGTGATTAGAGGAATGCAAATAAAAAAACTCTTAGGTACTACATCTCACCTGTCAGATTGACTAACATGACAAAACAGGAAAATTATAAGTGCTGCAGAAGATGTTGGAAAATTGGAACACTAATGCATTGTTGGTAGAGTTGTGAACTGATCCAACCATTCTGGAGAGCAATTTGGAACTATGCCCAAAGGGCTATAAAAATGTGTATAGCCTTTCACCCAGCAATACCACTTCTAGGGCTGTATCCCAAAGGTATCATACAAATGGGAAAAAGATTCATATGTACAAAATATTTATATAGCTCTTTTTTGTGGTGGTGAAGAACTGGTAATCAAGGGGATGCTCATCAATTGGGGAATGGCTGAACAAGTTGTGGTATATGAATGTAATGGAATACTATCGTGCCATAAGAAATGAAGAGCAGGTGGACTTCAGAATAACCTGGAAAGAATATAAACTGATGTTGAGTGAGGGGAGAAGAACCAGGAGAATATTGTATACAATTACAGACACATTGTATCTGTGATGACTAACTTTGATAGACTTGGCTCTTCTCAGCAATGCAAGGTTCTAAGACAACTCCAAAAGACTCATGTTGGAAAAAACTATATGCATCCAGAGAAAGAATTATAGAATCTGAATGCAGATTGAAGCGAACTATTTTCTCTCTATTTTTTGTTTTGTTTCTTCTTTCTCATGGTTCTTTCCATTGGTTATAGCTCTTCTTTACAACATGACTAATGTGAAAACATGTTTAATGTGAAGGTATGTGTAGAACCTATCTTGGATTGCATGCCATCTTGGGGAGGGAGGGGAAGGGGGGAAGGGGAAAATTTGGAACTCAAAAGCTTGTGGAACTGAATGTTGTAAACTGAAAATAAATAAATTAATCTAAAAGAAAAAGAAATTGAAACTTCTAGGCTTCAGAACCAGTTAAAGCCACAGACTGTCCTCCAGCTCTATGAAAATTATGACTGTATTTTTAATTTTTTAAAAAGTTTGAACAACCTTCATCATTAAACATAAATATTTCAATATACAATGAAGGACAAAAAAAAGAGGATTGCATATGAAACCATGAACTTTTGCTAGTTTCTTCTTAAGAACATGTATATTGAATTGAAGAAGGTACTTCAGACTCCATTTACCCAGCATAAAGTGAAGTGGTGAGTGGAGGATTAGTCAATCAAAGCAGACGATTAACTCCACTCACAATTGGGTACCACCTCCCCATTGCACTGAGAACTCTACAGCAATACCATGTGAGAATCCAAACACGGAACTTCCCAGAGTAAAAATTCTGGCTTTTTTGGAAGGATGTAAAATGTAGCTATTTTGGTAACATAACTGGAAATTCAAAAGCAAAGAGTTCAACAAATGTCTTAGCTTCCTTCAAATTGCAAGTGCTGAAATAAACAGAATGTTGAAATAACACTGATTCACCCCTCTCCATTTATATCAACACTTTTTTCCTCTCATCTATCTTATATCCTCTGGTCTCCAAAACTCAAATCTTTCTAGGTCTACCTTTCCTCCTGCAACTAGAGAAGAATGTTGGGAAGTCACTTAATTTCAAACTAACGGTATTTTTGTAATAAAGAGAAGCCTACTTAAGCAATAGCAGTTTTCCTTTTTTATAATTTTAACTTTTGTTATCTACTTCATTTCCAAATATATCCCTTTCCCACCTTCCCCCAGGCATCCATTGTAACAAAGAATCAAAATAGAAATAAATTAAAATAGTTGAGCAAAACTAGTGATACATCAACCAGATCTGACAGTATATGCATTGTTCCATACCCACAGTCTTCCATCTCTTCAAAGAAGGGAGTTGATAGTGAATAAGCATTTGTTAAGAACTTGTTATGTACCAGATACTGTGATAAGCTCTGAGAATACAAAGAAAAGCAAAAATACAGTCCTCAAGAAGCTCAGATTCTAGTGGGAGAGATAACAGGAAAAAGATTATCCTCTGTCTGTCCGTCTATCTATCTATCTATCTATCTATCTATCTATCTGTCTATCTGTATATATGTGTATATGTATATGTGCACATGTATATGTGTGTATATGCACATATGTATATGTATACGTTTACATGTATGTGTGTATATATATATATGTATACACTGTGTATATGCAAGATACACAGTGTATAGGGAAAGTAATCTCAGAGAGAGAGCACTTGCAGTCCCCAGGATGAAGAAAGACCTCTTGCAGAATATGGACATTGAACTTCTATGCCATAGAAGATTGTAGGCAGAGCTAAGAAGGGAGAGTACTCCAGGCATGAAGAATATTCATTGAAAAGACATGGTGTTGGCAATGGAAGATAAGCAAGGAACAGTAAGAAGTCTGACGGTGCTGGATTGTAGCATACATGGAGGTGAGTATGTTAAGAAGACTAGGAAGGTAAAAAGTGGTCAGATTGTGAAGGGCTTTAAAATCCAAACTGAGGACTTTATAGTTGATCCTAGGGATAGTAGGGAGCCACTGAAGTTGATTGAGTAAGGGGTGACATGGTCAGACCTGTGCCTTAAGAAAATCATTTTGAGAGTTGAGAGGAGAATGGATTGGAGTGGGGAGAGACTTGAGGCAGAGAGACCAATTGGGCTGTTTGTTTCAATAGTCTAGGTGTGAGAGGATGAGGGTCTGCATCGAGGTGGTGATTATGTGAGTGGAGAGATGGGGAGATATATGAGAGATACTATAAATGCAGAAATGACTTGAAAATGGATTGGCTATGTGGCATCAATGCTTATGAGAAGTCAGGGATGAAACCAAGTTTATGAGCCCAGTTAGGAGGGTGGTGATACCTTCAGCCAATAATAAGGAATTTTAGAAGATGGTAGAGTTAGTAGGGAAAAGATAATGGGTTCTGGTTTTATTTTGGTTTGGATTGGGGTTTTTTAAGATGTTTATAGAACATCAATGCAATATTAAAAGTCAGGATAGAGGTTAGGGTTGCATATATAGATCTGGGAATCCTCTCAATAGAGAAAATAATTGAACCTATGGAAGATAATGAGATCACCAAGTAAAATACTACAGAGAGAAAAGAGAAGAGAGCTAAGGACCTCCCTTGGGGAGACCTATGATTAGGAAAGAGGTATATTTTCTCATCACTTCTCTATGGGACAATTGTGTTTAAATATCATTATGATTGCACAGCATTCAGTTTTGTTTTGCTTGTTTTTTTTTTTCATTTAAGTTAAAACAAACTAAAGCAAAGGAGTTTGTTTATTATATTCCTGGTTCTACTTGCTTCACTCTGCATCACTTCATAGAAGTCTGTTGTCTTTCTCTGAATTCTCCATATTCATCATTTTTATAGTGAAATAATGTTCCAATATTTAGTCATTCCCCACTGGAATATACTTTGTTTTGAGTTCTTTGTTAGCATTTCAAGATCTTCTATGGGTATTTTCATGTGTATGGGACTTGTCTTTCTATCTTTGACCTCCTTGGATTATATGACTAGGGATGAGATCTATGAGTCACAGGGTATAAACATTTTAATCCCCTATTTGTATGATTTCAAATTGCTTTCCAGAATGGTTGAACCAATTTTCAAATCACCTATAGGATGCTAGTGTGCTTCTCTTTCAACAGCCTCTCCAACATCTGCCTTTTTCTTCTTTTGTCATCTTTGACAATTTGCTGGCTCTCAAAGAAACCTCAGAATTGTTTTGATCTTATTATTAATGAGTCAATCTTTAATATGACTATTGTTTTTTGCAATTCTTTTCAGAACTGTATTCATATCCTTTAACCATTTATCCATTATATATCTGCACTGTATCTATCTACCTACCTATCTATCTATCTATCATTTATCTATCTATCTGACTGGATCTTGGATATCACACCATTTTAGTACAAGAAACTGAAAAGCTTTTGCAGTAACAAAATCAATGCAACTAAGAAGGAAACTGTCAATTACATACATGAAGTGAAGATTTTGTTCTAATTAACAGTTTTCCTTCTATCTTAATTGCCTTGATTTTGTTACTGCAAAAGCTTTTCAGTTTCATGTACTAATATAAATAATCCAGGTTTCAAAGCATGCCTGAGGCATTTTGCATGAAATTCTCCTAATTTGTGGAGAAGATGTTGTTGCACCTAGACATGATAGCAAGAGGAAACTGGTTCAAGAATTATAGAGCAGAGAAATTTTTGTTTTTTCTTCCTTTTAAAAAAGAAACATGTATGATTCCAGTCTTTCCCTGGCAAACCACAGTTACCTGGAGAGAGATAAACAGACTTTGGAAGTAACACTTTTAGGAGAAGCCAGGTACACAACATGTCCCTAATTTCCATCTTGCCTTCTTAGAGATTTCAGGGAATTATCCATTGGGCAAGATTATGGCCTCTCTCTTGGTTGAGTTATATTGCTCCTTTAGGGAGATCTCATTCACTTTGTGTATATTCTGGTATGTACTAATCTGTATAACTTGTGATTTCTGTTTATAATTTGTTTGGATAAATAGGTTTACTCACTAGATTTACTCACAGATAGTGATCTGTGACAGTCTTGTGTCTAACAAGTGATTGGTGGGAAGGTCCAAGGCAGTGGATATAAGCTTACAGTAGCCCTCCCTCCTTTAAGAGATAGCTTCTACGAAAGTTACTTTTTATGTATGTACCCCTAGATTCATAATATTTAAGGATACACACACATACATATATGGTGCACTTCTGTTATGTGTGTGTGCGTATGTGTGTATGTGTGTTTGTGGCTTTGTTTCTAGTCTGGAACCTCTTCCTCAGAGAAAAAAATAGAGCAGCCAGCTTTGAGGTCACTTCTACTGCTCTCAGGCAAGAATCACAGTCTCCTCTGGAAAGGTGTGGGCAAGTTTCCAGAGATATCTGCCAATGTTTTCCTTACAGCCCTATCTATACATTTAGGCATCCTCTCTACCCCCACCAGGAATATGTACATCTTACATGGGAAGTACACATAACTTACATCTAGATTTTCCAAGGATATTCAATTCTGCCACAATATTAGACTGATATGATATGATATAATATAATGTAATATAATGTAATACAATGTGATACAATACGATACAATACGATACGATACGATACGATATAATAAAGAAATTCATTTTTGGCCACCAATGTCTTATCTAGATCCATAAGCTAAAAATCCCAGAGCTTAAACTTGACCTAAAATGGAGCTTTTCTCAAGTAAAGGGAAACAAAAGAAATATATCTCACCAAAGGTAAACATGACAACCAATACCCCATGTCCTAATTTCTAGATAATTGAAACACATAAGAAAAGAGAGGATAGTAAAAAGAAGTGACCACCTTTGTTTACCTGATGCCTTTCCGTCATGTTCTGACTACTGTGGACAAAACTGCAGACTTCACACAATCATTGAATTTCAGAGTTGTCATGAATCTCAGTGGTCACTTAGTTGAACCAAAATCTAAAAAGTAAACTCCTTGTTACGTTCTGCAACATACCCAGACAGCATTTTCTGGTAGACTTTAATTAGGGAGACTCCTTTTCCTTCCCAAGGAAGCCCCCTCTACTGTTGGACAATGATGGCTATTATGAAGTTTTTGCTGACATTGAGCTTATATTTGCTTCTCTGCAACTTCTACTCATTCTTCTTACTCCTGAGCTCTGGAACCAAACAGAAGTCTGATTCCTCTTTCTCTCACATCCTTTCAAATACTTAAACACAAATAACATCCTCCTGAGTCATCTCTCCTTTGGGATAAAAATCCCTAATTCCTTTAACCAATTCTCCTAAGGCATGAACTCCTATGGCTTTTCCGCCTTCATTTATTTCCTCTAGACCTCTGGTTCTGACTCTTTTTGTGTGTCATGGACTTCTTAGGCAGTCTGATGAAAGCCACATACCCCATTTCAAATTGATGCTTTTAAATGTATAAATTAAAATACATAGGATTACAGAGGAAACCAATTATACTGACACAGTTATCAAATATATACTTTAAATTTATTTATTTTTAGTTTTCAACATTCATTTTCATAAGATTTTGAGTTCTAAATTTTCTCCCTCTCTCCCTCTCTCCCTCTCTCTCTCTCTCTCTCTCTCTCTCTCTCTCTCTCTCTCTCTCTCTCTCTCTCTCCCTCTCTCTCTCTCTCTCTCTCCCTCCCTCCCTTCCCCAAGGCAGCATGCAATCTGATCTAGGCTATATGTGTAAAATCATATTAAACATATTTCCACATTAGTCATGTTGTGAAAGAAGAATCAGAACCAAAGGGAAAAACCCACAAGAAAGGAAAAAAGGAGAGAGAAAATAGTATGCTTCAATCTGCATTCAGACTCCATAGTTCTTTCTCTGGAAATGCATAGCATTTTCCATCCTGAGTCTTTTGGAATTGTCTTAGATCATTGCATTGCTGAGAAGAGCTAAATTTATCAAAGTCGGTCATGGCACAACGCTGTTGTTACTGTGCACAACATTTTACTGGTTCTATTCACTTCGCTCAGCATCAGTTCATGCAAGTCTTTCCTGGTTTTTCTGAAATCCACCTGTTCATCATTTCTTATAGCACAATAGTATTCCACTGCATTCATATACCACAACTTGTTCAGCCATTCCCTCAATTGATGGGCATCCCCTCCATTTCCAATTCTTTGTTATCACAAAAAGAGCTGCTAGAAATATTTTTCTACATGTTGGTCTTTTTCTCTTTTTTATATCTCTTTAAGATATAGACCTAGTAGTGGTATTGCTGGGTCAAAGGGTATGCACAATTTTATAGCCCTGTGGGTATAATTCCAAATTGCTCTCTAGAATGGATCAATTCATAACTTTACCGACAATGCATTAGTGTTCCAATTTTCCCACATCTTTTCCAACACTTATCATTTTCCTATTTTATCATGTTAGCCAATCGGATAGGCATGAGGTGGTACCTCAGACTTGTCTTAATATGCATTTCTTTAATTAATAGTTGATTTAGAGCATTTTTTCATATAACTATAGATAGTTTTGATTTCTTCATCTGAAAATTGCCTGTTCATATCTTTTGACCATTTGAATTAGGAAAAAAAAGCAAATTCAAAGACTCCTTTTTAAGAACCCCTTCTATGATACCCTTTAGCTTATTTTCCTAAAATTTGATGCTCTGAACTAAACACAAAATTCCAGCTTGGTTCTAATCATGGTAGAATTGGGTTGCTTTGCTTTACTTATGTAGGAATTGGGATAGCCCATGCTGAGGTCTTTTTAGTCATCCATTTTCCATTTTTAGCACCAATGACTTATTTGAGTAGGTCAAGTTGGTGTGGTTTATAGGAAGATTGTGTGCAAGCATATCTTTATCTTTTCTTCTAACTTGGTTTGCTTTTAACTTGGGATCTAAGTTGAACAGACTGTTCATGAAGAGCTGCTTCAGAAATGATTCCTACATTTGTAATCATTCATCTTCTACTTCTATAGTCCATTTCATTTTTGTGATACTGATCAATGTTTACTAAGGTCACTGCCTTCTAATTCTCTTCTTGAAGAAAATATAATGTATAAGCTTATGAGTGTATATATATGTATGTTTGTATTTATAATATATGAGCATATGCAATGTTATAGTATATATAAATATTTTTAAGTATACGCATAAAACATATAGTAGTAGATACTATATTTTTTTATTTATATGCATAAGCTTATGAGTGGCCTACACTTATTTTAAAACTTTGTTTGCTTAATCTTGAATCATATTTTTCAATTTATTTTTCATTATCTTTTGTCACTGTTTACCTTTGCTTTGAAATTACTCTGGACTCCTTTGTTACCCTGGATTCAAAGTGTTTTGAGGAATTGAAATTACCAAAATACATGACTTTCCATCTAGTGCATTCTCTACCAACAGACTAGGCAGGAACCATAAACCAAATAACAAAGCATTTAATTTGGATAGAATAGTAAAGTAAATAAGAGAAATTAAATTATAAAATTTCCTGCCTTCCCCATATGTAAAAGGAGACAAATGCCCATAGATTCTGATGCCAGTAGGATGTAAAACTACTCTATAAACTTTATATATCCTAAAGTTCTGCCATCTTATGTCATTGTGGCTTCTTCCTTGAAGAAAGCATTACTGTTTTTTTGGTTTTTGGTTTGTTTTTTGTAAGATGGCCTTGATTGGATCTGATCAATACATTTTCAGCTCTCTTGTACATCAGGCTGATGACCATGCCCCATCAACACACAAGAAGGCTTCTCAAACAACTTATTCTTTTGGACCTCATTTACCTCTAATATTCCCTGGCCCCTCCTAGGAAAATCCCCCAATTCTCCTTCTTTGTTCAGTTTAGGTGAATAAATTCCATTCAATTCTAGTCATGTCTCCCTAAACTAGCACTTAGACTTATGTGGGCAAAAGTCCTTGCCTTTCTTAAAGTCACTGAGTAATAATGTATATATGGATTTGGATTGCAATATCTTAGTGAATTCTTAGTAGACTTTCTCTGCGCTATCATCCTTTGCAACAGATGTTGGCACAGAAGCTACAATTATCTTTATGGTGGTCTTCTTGCTAGGGCTCATTATGAGCATTGCAGAGCAAGATGATTGAGTGTCCCATAAAACAATGCATCTTGTTGTCTTTGGGTGCTGATGAAACCAACCTCACCAGCTCCTTTATTTGCCTCTCCAAGGAAACCTTAACTAAACCTTCCTTATGTTTTCTGGTCTCGTTTACAGCAAGAATGTCAACATCGACATGGTTCAGTTCCTTTGTATGTATGTCAACTCAATCATTGGACCACACAGTTAGAGTAGAAATGGTTAAAGTCATGTTAGACTGAACAGTTAAAAGTTTTGTGATTCCTAGAACCCTCTGACCTCTTTTCTGACACTACCACCAAACTATCCCTAACCTAGCTTTCCACATTCATTGGATGTTACTCCCTTCTCCCTCATCTGCAGTCCAGTCTGTCTGTCACAAATGACATTCCATCTTCCTGTCTCTTGGCCACACACTTGGAAATGCACTCTCTTCTTCCCTCTACCTTGGAGTTCCTTTCTTCCTCTAAGATATCATCTTCTGCACAAAGCCTTTCCTGATCCCCTGACTGCTAGTGTCTTTGATGACTCTTAAATATGTTTTATCTAACAACTTCTGTACTTTGTTTATTTAATTCCTTTGTTGTTTGCATAGATCTAGTGTTTGTTGTTCTCCCTCCCTCCCCCACCCCTGAATGTAATCTCCTTGTGGGTAGGGATGATTTCATTCTTTATATTTGTAGTCCCCAAACACATAGTAGTTGTTTATTAAATGCTTATGGATTGATTGAATTCAATACAGTAAAATTTAGACTAGTTGACATTCATTTAGCATCTGCTGTGCTAGGTACTTGAAGCAAAAGGGTGCCAGGATGAACTTTGACTGTGGCTATACTAGAGAAATGAAGATATAAGAATTATTTCTGGTGTTATTACATACCCCCCTCTTCCTACTCACCAAGAATACTATTAAGGAGCCAGGGAAATTGGATGGACCCAACAACATTATACAGTGTATGCCATTGAGAATACTAATATTCCAAATAAAACCAATCTATTAGAAATCATACCTCCTAATGTGATAGGGAATGCCTAAGCCATGGTAGGGATGGACAAGACTAGTGAAAGTCACCTAATCAAACAGTATTTTTGCTGGAATCACTCCTTCCCGAATAATTTAGAAACACATTGGAAACCCTGAACTTAACTTCAAAGTATGGGTGGATGTGTTTAATAAGAGTCCAAATAGACCTCCCAGGGATGACTTGCTATCCCTTATACTGTGTGCATCTGGGCAAGTTATTAAACTTTCTCAGCTGTAAGTGGGAATAGGAATAGCAGCTACCTTCGAGGGTTTCTGTGAGGATCAAATGAGAATATATGTAAAGGTCTTTGCAAACCTTAAAGTGAAGTAAATAAAATAATTATTGTTATTATAATTATTGTTTGTTAACAACTCTCTAAAGAATTGTCCTCTGGGTTTTACAGCCATAGTCCTACCCTTCTCCCTTTCAACTAAATTGAATCAAAGGTATATTCACTCAGAACTTAGACTGGTATTCTGAGGGGGGAATCATGATATTGTCCTAACTCAATGCTATCTCTAATAGAAGTGATAGGGGGCATCTAGGTGGTGCAGTGAGTAGAGCACCAGCCCTGGAGTCAGGAGGACCTGAGTTCAAATCTGGCCTCAGACACTTGACACACTTACTAGCTGTGTGACCTTGGGCAAGTCACTTAACCCCAATTGTCCTGCCTTCCCCCCTCCAAAAAAAAAAAGAAACGATAAGGTTTTCTGGTCAAAGAAAGCTCATCACTGAAACCTAGTCCTAAAATGAATCCCTACAATTATTATAAAGATGTTGGTCTACGGTGGGAAAAAGTGAAGATGTTCACTGATAAAGACAACATTATCGTCCCACATCCCCACCCAGTCCAAAGAAATCCTGGGAAAGTTAATCATGGGATGATGGGCTACCTCCCTTTCTCTGAAGTCCTCCAGTTTTCACAGCTCCATTTAAAGCCTACCTGAGAAACTATAGATTTAGAGTTGCAATAAACCTCGGAGGTTATCTAGTGCAATCTCTAACCAAATTATCAATCCAATCTAGCCAAATCATTAATCCATCACCTCAAATAAGTGACCACCTGACCTCCATTTGAAGACCTCCAGGGATGGAAAATTCACTGTTCCTTCCATTCTCTGTATGACCATTTAATTATTCAATTACCTTGTGTTGATCCAGAATCTGTCTTCCTGTGACTTCCACTCATTGTTCCAAGTTCTACTCTCTGGGGCCAAGTAAAATTAGCCCCAGCCCCACTGTAACACAGGACAAACCTTCCAGTATTTAGAGATCAGCATCCTCTTTTAGTTTTCCCTCTTCTAGGCAAAATATTTTCAGTTCCTTCAAATGTTTCTTATATGGCATGTTTTTAATAATCTCAATCTCCAAGTTGCCTTTCTCCATATCCTTCCAGCTTGTCAATGTCCCTTACAAAATGAGGTGCCCCAAATTAGATACAAAACCTTTGGATTTGGTCCATCCATGACAGGGTTATTTCTTTCCTTGCTCTGATGATCATTGCATTTCTACTTTTTAGTGTGTGCTTTTTAAAAAATTAGTATTTTCCCCCAATTACATGTAAAACAATTTTTAACATTCATTTTTAAAACTTTGAGTTCCAAATTCTCTCCCTTCCTCCCCATCCCCTTCATTGAGGAGGCAAGCAATTCGATATAGGTTATACATCACTGCATTTCTATTAAGGCAGCTTAAGTTTACATTAGATATTTGAATGCTAAGCAGGGATGGGTTTGAGCCAGTTTATACTGGCTCACAAGAGCCATTGTTAAATATCCAAGGGGAGCACTTATACCTTAGAAACGAACAAAGGCTATAAATCATGGTTTGATTCATTATTTTGTTGATTGTCTAAACTTAAGTGATGGAGAAAATGTTAATAAAGCAGATTACGTATGTTGTTCATTTTTTTTTTTGGAAAACTGATTGTTAGACACATCCCTTATGATAGGTAGTACTGTTGGCTCATATTTTTCTTAAAATTCACTCAAGTATACTGGTCTTTTTCCACATGAACTGCCTTTCTCCAGCCCAGTTGGCCTTTTCCTTATATTTCTCCTACTTAGGACCAGAATTGGTTCCAACCTTTCTCCAGAATCAGAGATTATAGGATCCAATGATATGTGGCTTGGGGAGTTCACCTTCAAATTAACTTTCCTACTGGTCCTGCTTTGACTTTGTAATCAGCCTCTAATAGCTAGGATTTTATCTTTTTCCTTATGACTAATCTTTTATATGGTACCTCAATTCTTCAGAAATCAGCTTACTGTCCTGAGACTAAGTCTCTACTCTGGTTCTGAGATTATCAGCCCAGCTCATTTGGGATGGGGATCTGGTCTTGTATCCAGGGGTTCTGTAGGGCCAGTTCAAACCAACTTGTTTGAGCTCATTGTTAAACGTTCAATGTGAGAATTTTCGCCTTAAAAATCAGCAAAGGCTATAGTACTTTATAATTACAGTTCTGGAGAAGACTTGTGAGAGTCCCTTCTATAGCAAGAGATCAAATCAGTCAATACTTAAGGAAATTAATTCAGACGATTGATTCACTGGAAGGTCAAATACTGAAGCTGAAGCTTAAATATTTTGCCCACGCAAAGAGAAGATAGGACTCATTGAAAAAGAACCCGATGTTGGGAAAGATTGAAGGCAAAAGGAAAAGAAGGCAGCAGAGGATAAGATGAATAGATAGTCATGGAAGCTCTGAACATGGGCTTGGACAGACTACTACTTCGAGAAATGATGAAGAATAGGAGGGCCTGGCTTGCTATGGTCCACAGGATCACAGAGAGTCATATATAACTGAATGACTAAAGAACAACAACAAACTAGGGCTTCATTTATTGTCTTATTGGTTGTCTGGACTTAAGAAAGTAAAGGAAACAATGTTAGTAATGGAAGCTAAACTTTAAAGTATATCCTGTGTACATTTTTTCCCCAGAGTTGGTTATTAAACATTTACCAGCACATCCCTACTTGGATCTATTGCCTACCCTCCAATTTCTCTAAGGACTTGGAATACGGTCTCAGAGCCCCGGTCCCCTTTCCAGGTCTCCTTGACTCACTGCCAGCCCTCCCTGATGGAACCTTTTTGTGGTCTCTAAAAATTTTAGAATTTTCTGGCTGTTCAGGTTATAGCACTTTTTAAGGATCATTTGAAAATTTGAAAATGGATGGTTATGTCTCAATCATAGGTTGAATTCTTTGTCACCACCTAATGACATTTCTGTGGTCTGTAAGATAGTTTTCAAATGTGCCAATATTCCAGCAGTTTTCCATTTGTGATTCTGAAGTGTGTAAACAACTGAAATTACTGTGGGTGGTCTGAGGAAGGGTAGTATAATTAGAAGGATACAGCAAAGAGGAACAAGGAAGACTTCAATCTGACAACTGAAAGCAACTTTGCTAACTGCACCAACAGCGCCAATTATACTATCCTAGGGGAAGTGGTAAAGCCAATGGTGTGAATTAATTTGATGAGGCTGGGCAAAGGATTCCAAATCTTTGAACTTCATTGTGTGGTTTTTTGGCTGAATGAGAGCACATTATTCTAAAGTAAACGGTAGCAAGGGGAATAACCTTGCTTTGTATGTTACATGAGCACACTGACCTCCAGCGAGCATTTGTTTCAAACAATACAATTAACCATAAGCCCAGGAAGCAAGCTCCGCAGGTCCAAGACAAAGCTAAGAATCACAATCGAGATGGTCTCTTGCCTGCTGCGTGTTCTGACATGGAACTCCAGCTAGCAATGCTTCCAGAGGAGACAAGGGAATTAGGAGATGTTAATCTACCTCCTGTGTTTTGTATTTGGACCTTCATGAATGATTCTAAAGCTGCCCGAAGTGGGAGAAGGAAAGGTTCAGAAGGAAAAGGACCAGGGTAGTCCAAAGGCCTGTTAGAGAGACACTAATAAAAGGATCAGAGAATAAGAAGACCTCAGTGGGGAAATGTTCTAGGCAAATTGAAGGAAACTGAGAACTAATATGTAGGAGGGAGGGCACATGAGGAAGATCAGGATGCTTATTCTTCATATGCTACTGACTTTGATCCAGAAGGTATGCCCTCGGCTGTGGAGGACTATGGAGAGGGGAAATCCCTTCATGCCCTCTCTTTAGGTTAAGCTTAACTTATGCCACCGAATAAAAGGACAAGGGAACTAGTAATAATTCCTATAAGTGATACAAAAAATAGTTTTCAATTTCCTGCAGAAAATCACATCTTGTTCAAAATAATGGTGGCTTGATTTAAAACCTTCTCCTTAAAATAATTTGCTATTTTTTTTAGCTTAATAGGATCATAAAGATGATCTCAGAGATCAGCTAGTCCTACCTTATCTTGTTACAGATTAGGAAACTGAGATCCAGAATTTAAGTGATTTGTCCAAGGTCACACTGATGGTAAGCATCAGAGGCAGGATTGATATGACTATCCTCTAATTATGGAGTCAGTGATTTTTCTGTGGTGCCAAGCTGTCATCACTTAGCAGTCTCATTTAAATTGTAAAATAGTGTCAAAAACCCAGGGAAGGCACCTATCTCCTTTGAGCATGTAACGATGAATTAACAAAGCATTTATTAAGCCTTCTCTGTGTACAAAGCACCATGCCAGGTGCTGGGGACACAAATGAAAAAGTAAGCCAGTCTCTACTCTCCAGGAGCCCTCGTTCTAATAGGAGACATAACTGCAAGCTGCAAGGGGAGTGGAAAAGTTCCATGATCCTCAGGGAGTAGAGCAGCAGCAAAGCACATGGTGATGCTTCTTCTTCAATATCATCACATGTCAGTTTCTGTTGAACCAGTTGAACCAGTACCGAGGACTTTGGCACAAGAACTTTCTTTTCTGGGTTTTTTATAAATGTGATTTGTAACACCTGAAGGAGCAGTTTCCAGGCTACATCTCCATAGGGGTTGTTTTAGTGGATACTGGGATGGAAGCATTTCTATTCCAAACACTCTGGGGTTCAGAGTCCTGGGCTGTCTCCACCAGAGTCTAAAAGGAGAGGTGGTCAAAGCGGTGGTGGCAATGGCTTGTCCTATGAGAATCAGTTCAGCAATACTGCATATTCCCAGTGAGGTATTGCTTAATGACACAAATCAAAGACTGGAGACTAAGAAACATGGATTTAGACTCATAGGTTTCCAGTTACTTAATGAGTAACCATGAGTAGTGACTAAACTTTGATTTGCCTCAGTTTCTCTATTGATAAAAGATACTCTACTATCTCTACACATATCTATTAAGTGGATACTTGCTTAAGTCATTAAAATATTTTGCCAACACTATTGGCTGTTTAATATCATATTAGGACAAGCAAAGCATTCATAATTCACCTAATGTTTAAACAAACACCAACAGTAAACAACCACTAAAACACCTTCATTTTCCCAACCACCAATGGTTCCATGAGCCCATAATTTTAGAGAGCTTGTTTGACAAGACCTGCTAAAGATTTCTGATTATACATATGTATGTATATATGTGTACATATATGTATCTTTTGTTGGATACATATGTGAAAGGTAGAGCAACATGACCTAGGGGAGCCACAGCTGACCTTGGAGCAGAGTCAAACCCCGAATCAGACACATGCTAACGGTTTGGGTATTAGCATGTTACTTAACATACTAGTTCCCTAGACAACTCTCCAGGATTATCAATGACCAAGAGCTAAAAATCAGTATCAACAGAAAACACACTGATGAAGAAATAACAGGTCTAGAACAACAGTAAAATTATTTACATATGGCTTTCCGCCAAAAGAGGATTCAGGATTTTGCCCCAGGTGTGTTTCACTCACCCTTCACAACTAACTGAAATTGATATTGAATTTATGTTTCTCAAAGAGCATCTAGTTTTGGGTCAGCCCACCCAGGCACACTAGCAACACACTTCCTGTTTGAATAAGGCTAATTCCAAATCCAACAGAACTTGTTCATCATAGTCGAGAGCCCGGCCATAACTCGCCAAAGAGGGCAGTACAGCCTCTGGGCAGTTTAGCTTCCTGTAACGTGTCTCATTTCACACAAATGTTCATCCAGGACATACTCATGACACACGGAAGTAATGATAGAGGAAAAGCGTGAAGTCCCACCTAAGTAGTCCTTACTAAAATATTCAAATGGGAGTATGTGAATATCTTTTGTATTATATTCAATGGGTACAAGCTTATTTTTCTCTTTCTCCCACAGACTGCCCACCCTTGCACCCCTCCATATGAACCTATAGATTAAATGTATTCATTTATAATTAAAGTGCCTAGGTACCCTCTAACTCCCACAGAATGCAAGTTTTTCCTCATTAAAATATTTTCCGTTTCCTTTTATGTGACACCAAAAGAAGAAATTTGTTTTAGTCATTTAAAAGACCCCAAGGCTGCCTCACACTATTTAGTTAACAGTATAACCCAGAAGAGGAAGCATACAGTATAGTCTTAAGAACACAGGCATTTCCACCAGCTGGTATGCTTATAAATCACACAAACTTAAATATTTATCTTACAATTAGGACTTTAAAACACAAAATGAGCCCAATTCATCCAGTTTTCTTCCAATAACTCATTAACTTACTAAGACCAAGCCAGAAATATTTATTCTGCCTTAAAACAAAAATTGAAGCACATACCAAAAAATGATTTCAACTAGATTAGTTTTCTAATGACTTAAATCATATCAATGATTCAGTCACCTTTTCTAGGGGCACACATCATTTGTTCCCTTGAAATTATTTTCCATCTTTATATAATAAATTTTACAGTGACACTAAAAGAGAACTAGATGGCTAAATCCTTGTATTTTACTCTTTGTCCATTCAGTTTAAACAACAGAGTACCATGCTAAATCTTATTTAATATCTCTACTAAGGAAATTCACACTATAATGAGATTCTTTTTCAGGGAAGAGCATTTCTATGAAGTAAGTATGTGGGTATAGATGTATTATATATCTATATATTTATACATATATTATCTATAGATACATTATATAGTTGTATAGATAGATGCATTATAGATGCATTCAAAATCCAGCTGTACAAATTTTTGTCTCTGTCTCTCTCTGTCTCTCCCTGCCTGTCTCTCTCCCTGTCTCTGTCTGTCTCTGTCTCCTCACTGATGAGGAATTTCTCTTTACCAGTACAGACCAACACTCACTCTGTAGATTACAGTCTCAGAGACCTGCTTGGAGCACTGACAGGTTGTGACTTGTCCAGAATCACTCATTCTGAGGCCGGGCATGATTCCAGATCTTCATGATTTCAAAGGCAGCTCTCTATCCACTATATTGTGCAAGAAGGTGAGGTTCTTCTTATGAACTCTAACCTTTAAACTAATTCTCTTCAAGAAATACAATCGCACAGATAAGTGACCCATTTTTTTGTTTTTATTTTGTTTTATTGATAAGTAGGTTACTTTAATTTTGCTATTGGAGCCTTTAGGGAAGACACTGCCTTTCATAAGGATGGACCAAGGACTGAATTTGGAAAGAAACTGGACAGGTGAGCCAGTGGGGATGAAGCTATGGCATTATTCACAACTAACTCAATGTGTCTGAAAATTACATGCAACGTGAAAAATCTCTTCACAGTGCTTTTCAGGGCACTACTAGGACAATTCTCTTAAGACCATCAGAAGCAGTTTGATAAAATGGAAAGAACTCCAGTAAAAGGACCCGTGTTCACATCCCATCTTTGATGTCTGCTACCTGTATGACCTTAGACACTTAATCACCCTGAGTCTCAGTATTCTCACCTGTTGAATGGGCTTTGGACTATTCCAATTTTGGACTATATGGCTTCCAAGGTCCCTTCCAGATCTAAATCTATGCTTATATTAGAAGCCTTCATGAAAATCTGAAGTGGAATTGAGGTGGTATATGTGATGTTTCAAAAAAAAATTGCACATTACTTCTGGGATGGGGTGGTAATGGGTAGTCATTCCTTTCCCTCTGACTGGCTATACACTAGGAAAAAGATCAGAAAGAATTTTTTCTTCTAAAATTTTACTTCCATGAAATTTCCAAAGAGATATGCATGTTAAAGAAAAATCCCTCTTTTCAGTTCACTAGGGACCCAATAACCAATGTGAAATCACAGGCTTGGACTTTGAATATACACTTGCTTGAGGTACATGGTGATATTGCTTATGCGATTTTACCAGGATGTTTCAGAATTGGGATTCCAAGTAAAAGGGGAGGAACAGAAGAAAGGCAATGGCAGTTATTTTTTCTTTTCCCTGAAAACTATCCGTAGGTCAGATTCTTATACCTTCTGGGGAACAGATGTTTTGGGAACTCATCCCCTTAGCCCCACCAACTGCAACCACCAAGTGCCCGGGGACAAAGAGCTTACATGGTCAACTTCAAAGGAATTCTCCCAAGCAAAAAGAAACTAAACTAGGATTGGTACTTATCTTATCTCCATAATGTGAATATTAGATCCCAGACTTTTAAGGTGGCATTCTTTCAGCTTCTTTATTCTTGACCCAGGCTGGAAATAACCACTTTTGTATCTAAGGCACTAACCACTGAAAGGACAAGCTCTTGAAATGCTTCCAATAAGGTTTAAGGTTTAGATGAGCCAAAATTGGAGGAATAACAACAAAAAAACTCCACAATTTTTCTTTGATTTTATTCAAATTACTTGGTGCTTAATTAATGATCCTGGTGACATGTTGGGAAAACATCAATGTTTCTAACACCCTGAGCAATGCCAAGTCAGGCACTTCTCCCTAACTGGAGAGAAGGCTGAACTTAAATCTATGTTCAATCAATAAAAAGGACAAGAACTTTCTGTTATGCTTGCTGGAAAATGTTGTTTTGCCCCAGTGACTAAACATGTCAGAAAGAGTTGCATGAATTAATAAAGCAAGAACTGGGAAAATGAAAGGAGGGTGAAGAAGGGAGCATACCAGAGGAGTAGTAAATTCATGTTACAGCACGAGTGTATAGCACATCATTGGAAACTATGCATTTGGTCCTCCTTGTACCATTAATTTTTGAAAGCCTAGAAACTGCTGTCTGAAGGTAATTTGGAGGTCACTCAGTAAAACAGAGGATCCTCTCACAAACTTCCTATTACATTTCTTTAAATGTTTGTGTTGTGTTTATGTACGTGTGTATGTGTTTCATAGGAATCTAGATTGAAATCTGTAATGGGTCTTAAAAGTATCTTTCAGTTCTAAATCTATGACCCAAAACATAAATTATCTACCTGTATCTATATCTATGTATAGATATAGATATAGATATAATTATGCCATATAAGTCACAGAATCTTTATCTTGGGTCTGGGGACTTATTTTATGAACTATTTAAATGTAATTGGTTTCCTTTCGAGTACTACTTATTTTATTTTATGCATTTAAAATGTTATTGATGAAGGGGTCTCTAGGCTTTACCAGGCCATCAAAGGAGCATATGACTCCAACAAATTTACAAGCCCCTGAATAATGTATTCTAAAGTAGATATAAAGGAAAATTGAAAGGGTGTCACAAAAATGCTACCAAATTTGGAACCTGCAAGGTCAAGTCTCAACTCTTACTAGCTGAATAATTTGGAAGTCACTTATTCCCCTCACTCTAAAAAAAGGGTTGCATCAGACAATCTTTCAAAATCCATTCCAGGCTTCATATTTTCTGCTTCTATTTTTTTTTGGTGTTTAGGGCCTTTTATTTTTTCCCATATTTTTTTATTTAATATATTTAATTTTCAGCATTGGTTTTCACAAGGGTTTGAATTACAAATTTTCTCCCCATTTCTACCCTGCCCCCCACTCCAAGATGACGTATATTCTGGTTGCCCTGTTCCCCAGTCAGCCCTCCCCTCTGTCACCCCACTCCCCTCCCACCCCCTTTTCCCTTCCTTTCTTGTAGGGCAAGATAAATTTCTACGCCCCATTGCCTGTGTATCTTATTTTCTAGTTGCATGCAAAAACTCTTTTTTTGTTTTTGAACATCTGTTTTTAAAACTTTGAGTTCCAAATTCTCTCCCCTCTTCCCTTCCCACCCACCCTCCCTAAGAAGACAAGCAATTCAACATAGGCCACATGTGTATCATTATGTATAAACCTTCCACAATACTCATGTTGTGAAAGACTCACTATATTTTGCTCCTTCCTAACCTATCCCCCTTTATTGAATTTTCTCCCTTGATCCTGTCCCCTTTTGAAAGTGTTTGTTTTTGATTACCTCCACCCCCATCTGCCCTCCCTTCTATCATCCCCCCTTTTTTATCTTCTTCTTCCTCCTTTTTTTCAAGTTACCCAATTGAGTATGTATGGTATTCCCTCCTCAGGTCAAATCTGATGAGAGCAAGATTCACTCATTCCCCCTCACCTGACTTCTCTTCCCTTCCTACAGAACTGCTTTTTCTTGCCGCTTTTTATGCAAGATAATTTACCACATTCTATCTCTCCCTATCTCCCTCTCTCAATATATTCCTCTCTCATCCCTTAATTTTATTTTATTTCTTTTAGATATCTTCCCTTCATCTTCAACTCACCCTGTGCCCACTCTCTCTCTCTCTCTGTCTCTCTCTCTGTCTCTCTCTCTGTCTCTGTCTCTCTGTCTCTCTCTCTCTCTCTCTCTCTCTCTCTCTCTCTCTCTCTGTCTCTCTCTGTCTCTCTCTCTCTCTCTCTCTCTCTCTCTCTATATATATATATATATATATATACACGTACATATGTACATACATACACACTCACATATACATATATATACATAAACATATATATATATATATATATATATATATATATATATATATATATATATATGAATATTCCCTTCAGCTACACTAATACCGAGGTCTCATGAATCATACACATCATCTTTCCATGTAGGAATGTAAACAAAACAGTTCAACTTTAGTAAGTCCCTTGCAATTTCTTTTTCTGGATCACCTTTTCATGCTTCTCTTGATTCTTGTGTTTAAAAGTCAAATTTTCTATTCAGCTCCAGTCTTTTCACTGAGAAAGCTTGAAAGTCCTCTATTTTATTGAAAATCCATATTTTGCATTGGTACATGATACTCAGTTTTGCTGGGTAGGTGATTCTTGGTTTTAATCCTAGCTCCATTGACCTCCAAAATATCGTATTCCAAGCCCTTAGATCTCTTAATGTAGAAGCTGCCAGATCTTGGATTATTCTGATTGTGTTTCCACAATACTCAAATTGTTTCTTTCTGGCTGCTTGCAGTATTTTCTCCTTGATCTGGGAGCTCTGGAATTTGGTGACAATATTCCTAGGAGATTTCTTTTTGGGATCTATTTGAGGAGGCGATCGGTGGATTCTTTCAATTTCTATTTTGCCCTGTGGCTCTAGAATATCAGGGCAGTTCTCCTTGATGATTTCTTGAAAGATGATATCTAGGCTCTTTTTTTGATCATGGCTTTCAGGTAGTCCAATAATTTTTAAATTATCTCTCCTGGATCTATTTTCCAGGTCAGTGGTTTTTCCAAGGAGATATTTCACATTGTCTTCCACTTTTTCATTCCTTTGGTTCTGTTTTATAATATCCTGATTTCTCATAAAGTCACTAGCTTCCACTTGCTCCAATCTAATTTTTAAGCTGGTATTTTCTTCAGTGGTCTTTTGGACCTCCTTTTCCATTTGGCTAATTCTGCCTTTCAAGGCATTCTTCTCCTCATTGGCTTTTTGGAGCTCTTTTACCATTTGAGTTAGTCTATTTTTTAAGGTGTTGTTTTCTTCAGTGTATTTTTCAGCATTTTTTTGGGTCTCCTTTAGCAAGTCATTGACTTGTTTTTCATGGTTTTCTTGCATCCTTCTCATTTCTCTTCCCAATTTTTCCTCTACTTCTCTAACTTGCTTTTCCAAATCCTTTTTGAGCTCTTCCATGGCCTGAGACCAGTTCATGTTTTTCTTGGAGGCTTTTGGTGTAGGCTCTTTGACTTTGTTGACTTCTTCTGGCTGTATGTTTTGGTCTTCTTTGTCACCAAAGGAAGATTCCAAAGTCTGAGACTGAATTTGGGTGTGTTTTCACTGCCTGGCCATATTCCCAACCAACTAACTTGGCCCTTGAGTTTTTCAGCGGGGTATGACTGCTTGTAGAGTAAAGAGTTCTATGTTCCAAGCTTGGGGGAATGCGCCAGCTCTGCCACACCAGCACTTCTCCTTCCCCAAGAACCCGGACTGGACTTAGATCTTCAGCAGGCTCTTCACTCCTGCTCTGATGCACCATTTAATTCCTCCCACCAGGTGGGCCTGGGGCCAGAAGCAACTGCAGCTGTAGCTCTGTAGCTGCCCCACCTCCGCTGCTCCCAGGGCGGTAGCCGTACCACAAACTCCTTCCACTACTGCAGCTTTTCCCACTAACCTTCTCTGTTGTCTTTGGTGTTTGTGGGTTGAGAAGTCTGGTAACTGTTGCAGCTCACTGATTCAGGGTGCTAGGGCACGCTCCGCCCGGCTCCTGGTCTGGTTGGTCCGGCCCTGCCCATGCTGGGCTCTGCTCCACACCCAGCTCCATGTGGGATAGACCTCCCCCAGAAACCATCCAGGCTGTCCTGGTCTGGAGCCCTGCTTCCCTCTGCTCTTTTGTGGGTTCTGCAGTTCTAGAACTGGTTCAGAGCCATTTTTTATAGGTTTTTGGAGGGACTCGGTGGGGAGCTCATGCTAGTCCCTGCTTTTCAGCCACCCATATATTTTCTGCTTCTATGATTGTTAATGTCATTGCCACAAACCATACTAAAGAGTCCCATGCCTTAACCCATCAAAACCACATTAAAAATAATAAATTATGAAATTTAAAATAATCTACATGAACATTTTAGAATACAAAGAACTAAAAAAGGATTGCATCCAAAACTACAATCGTCTATTTCCTAGTTTGTTTTTAAGGCATATATTAAATGGAGCAGCATAATAACAAATTAACCCTGTCTGTGTCTCCCTCTGAACTTCTTCACTTTCTTCTTGGTGCTTAAAATGCTTCATTGATGTTTTCTTTTTCTTTATTTTTTTGCATGCCAATCACTACTCACAAACCTCTCCCCTCCCCAAAATACAAGTTCTCTTTTATAAGTAATAAGCATAGTTAAGCAAAATAATTCAACTCAACCGTGTCTGAAGACGTTATTCTGCGCCAACTCTTCTGCCAAAAGGCAGGTAGCATGCTTTATCGTCAGTCCTCTGCTGTCATGATTGGACATTGAACTGATTAGAGTTCTGAAATCTCTCAGTGTTTCTTTCATTCACATTATTGTGGTCACCTTTGTAAATCATCAAATCTTACCTTCCAAATTATATTATACAAACAAGATATCAAATACATGCAAAAAGATACATTCTGTTTCCTCTTATTCCCATTCACCAAGTTTCTGCTGGGACAATGGCAAGCCTGTTGCCTTGCTTAGGGAATGGTTTAATACAACCTCTCTTCTCTATTACTACTTTCTTTCCATATAATGGGATCATTAGAGACACACTAAGCTCCACTCATTCTCATCTTTCATCAATTATAGCTTGCTGGTTTCCAAATCAGGCAATGTTTTCTTTCCTAGCACACAAGTTTCTTCTCTTGTGAAACCTTCCAAGATCCCCTAGGCTGAAAGTGAGCTCTTCTTCCTTAAATGTCTCATGGCACCTGGTCTTGGAGGAACCTTGAATCAACTTTACTCGTATAAATTGTTATTCAGCTCTAATAAATGACAAACTTCTTAAGAGAAAGGTCTTCCTCATTTCTGTTTTATATTTCCAGTGCCTCAAATATAGTAAGAAACAAATAAGTGATTTTTGAATTTCACTTGATCCCCTTTCCCTGACTTCTCTCTTTCAACTCTTACCTAATTACCTTCAAAGCATCTCCTCATTATTTGTACATGTAAGCAAAATCAAACCCTAGTCAAGTTGGACAAACATTAAGAATAATGCTAGTAAGAGATCTGTACCAAGGACAAGGAAAGCTTTGAGTTTTAAATGAAATTAGACATCATAATGAACTTTGGAAGGCATTAAAAGAGCCAGAAGATATCAGGGAAATCATTTTTTAAAAGGTAAAAATAGTACTTCCAGACTTCAAGGGATATTATAAAACAGCAGTGATCAAAATCATTTGGTATTGGTTAAAAAATAGAGAAGTAAATTAATGAAACAGATGAAACAAGGGAGCAACAGAAATCATGCAACTCAATCCAGAGTTCAATAAAACTGAAAACACAAATTACTTAGAAAAGAATCCCCTATTTCATAAGAACTGTTGGCCAAACTGGAAAACAGTCTGGCAGAAATTAGACTTACACCAACATCTTACACTATATTTCATAATAAGTTCAAAATGAATACATGAGCTGAATAGTAAAGATCATGTCGTAAAACAATTAGGAGAGAAACAGATCATGTACTTTTTGTAGCTATATGCAGAAGGTATTCTCATCCAAAACCAGGGGAGAGATAATTACAAAAGATACAACCATTTGGATGACATGAAATTGAAAAGCTTCTATAGAAACATTTATTCAGCTAGGATAAGAAGTGAAGCTGTCAAATTGGGAAAATCTTTGCATCCAAGTTTTCTGTTGTGTTTAATATCTAAGATATATAAAGACAACAAGTAGAAATGTATGACTAAAAGCCATTCTCCAATAGATAAGTGGTCAAAGAATATGAAAAAAAATAGTTCTCAAACTAAGAATTGTTCCAAATCGCCAATAATAAGAAAAATACAAATCAAAACAAGCCTGAGGCTTCACCTCACACCCAGCAAATTAGCAAAGGTGACAAACAATTGGAATAATAAATGTTGGAGGGGCTGTGGAAAAATGGGGACACTGATACATTGTTATTGGAGCTATGAATTAGTGTAACTGTTTGGGAAATTTATTTCAAATTATGCAAATAAAGTGACTGAACTGTTTATACCCTTTGACCTAGAGATTCTACTACTGGACTTATACTTCTAAAAGGAGGTAAATGATAAAAATAAGGTTCTCATGTACACTGAAATATCTCTAGCAACACTTTTTGTGGTAATAAAGAACTGGAAACATCACATGGCTAAATAATGGTATATACACGTGTACATATGCATACATGTGTTTATTATATATTATATGAATATCTATTATAGGAATATATTATATACATGTGATATGAATATTACTCTTCCGTAAGAAATGAAAAGCATGATGGATACAGATAAGCATGGGAAGACTTACATGAACTAATTGAAGTGAATTAAGTGGAGATAAGAAAACAGTATGCGCGTTGACTAAAGCAATGTAAAGTGGTCATTAATCCTTTATTCCAACCTCTCATTTTACAGAGGAAGAAGCTAAAGCCCAGAGACTTGGCTAAGGTCACTGGCAAAGCCTAGATTTGAACTGAGATGCTCTGGTTCCAATTCCACCTAGAATGTTAGACACTTGAACACTGCACAATGCTGCCCTTTATTCGTGTTCCTCTTGAGCCCCTATTTAAGGAACAGAGAGAAAAAAAGGAGAAAATGAGTATTGAATTAGGAAGATGGGAAACCAAAGCCCTCCTCCCCACCTGCTTCTCTGATGCACTCACTATGACTCAGAAATTAGTTGAGGAGGTGAGAAAATATATATTTCTCTCTTTCCTAAGAGTCAGGGGCAAGTTGTTGAGTCCTTCTCTATCTCTAATTCATATTTGCTTCCTATTCCCTTATGGTACTGATTTGGGGCTGGACTTTTGGCCTCTGACAAACCCTAGTTACTAAATTTCCCTATATCCCCACCACATAGGACAAAGAACCACAAGCAAATAAAGAGCTAAACATATTGAAAGGAAGTTCTGAGGTCTTCATATTAAATGTCATCTCCTTAAATGTGGATTTATATCCTTTCTATCTTATTACAATCTCATCCTCAGTAAAATCCATTGTGAGGTGTAGACCTGCCAGATGCCAAGATTCCACAGCAACATGGTGCCTCAGTGTTTGATACTGAGGACATTGTCATACTTAATAATGTCACTGCCTGACCATATTAACATTTACTATTATTGCCTATCTGTCCAATCACTTGATTCTGTTCAACAACAGTCAACAAGTATTTATTAAGATCTATGTTGACAACAATATTGAATTTTCATTCTACTTAATTTCTCTCTGTTTTTAAAAATTAAGATAGGATAGGATGAGCCATTCTTCATTCTGGCATTCTTAAGGATAAGGCATAGGCACTAGATCTGTTATTTCATAGATGTAAGGAATTCCCAGGGGTGGAGACTCCCTACCAGTATACCTAGGCACCTTCTCTGAAACATAGCCTTGGAAAGGTACCTAGAGCTCTGAAAGGCCATGACTTGTCCAGGGTCCCAAAGTCAGAAGTAACACTTGAATCAATGTCTTCCTAGCTCTAAGGCCAGGTCCCTATCCATTGGACAATGATACCTCTCATTGGCTTACTTACTACAAATTAATTCAGTTGAATTTATTCAAATATCCTTGAAGTGGTCTTAGCGGAATTCCTGATTGTTCTTTCCTGCTCAGCCAGCCCACTGCTTGGTGGTCATGAGGAGTTCTGATATATCTCATTGCCATTAAGATTGATCCCATGGGAAAATTATTCTGGAGAAACAAAAAAAATTGCATAAAAACAGACTTACCCAGTCTGTTTTTACCAGCATTATAATATTGGCCATAAGTAAGTGACTCATTTTTCTTTCAAAAGAGATAAATCTATCTAAAAGAAACCAATCATAGATTCAGTCCTCCAGAGATGTTTCCCCCCTCCACAACAATATTCATTTAGGTGGAGAAAAATTATTTTGAAGAGTTTATTGGTTTTTTATCTCCTCAAAATCACTAGCCAAATTTTCCTCCTTTGTATCATAATGGGTGAATTTTTATTGAATGATAACATGGAACTTTTCATATTTAAAGACTGAATATTAAGCTCTAGCTTTGACTTGTGAGGTGCATGGCTTTACCTTACATACTTTGTCAATAGCACACAATTTATTTATGACTGAGTTGTATTTGGAGTTGTAGAACTCCAGGTTGGGGAAATTCCTATGATGCCAGCCACAAGGCACTTTCCAGGGATTAAGTGAGTCAACTATTGCCACCACCTTTGAAACATATAAAAAGGACAAGGTAAATGCAAAATTAAAACCATTTGTGGTTTTGACTCAAGCCTTCCATCTTTCCTAAACTGAGCATTTAAAAGTTTGCTTGTTGTGAGGGTTAAATGAGAAGTTTGTAAAGCACTTAGCACAGCACCTGGTACATGGTAGGCATTTGATACTTATTTCCTTCCTTCCTTAGTTCCTTCCTTCCTCCCTTCCATAGGGTAATGGAAAGCAGAAAAACATGTAGCAATGGTCTCATTATTTTTCATTTCCTTGTGCCTTTGAGAAAGTATCCGTATCTTAAGTAAGAGAAACCTACTTGTAGATGGCATCAGTTTTGAAATGTGAGTGTACTGCATTAGCAAGGCTGATCATAGAAGTATGTAGAATTTCTTTATCTTCACTCATCTATGGAATGATAATATTTTCGTGTATACCTGAGAAAGTTGATTTGGGGAAAAAGAAAAAAGAGGAAAAAAAGAATTTCATAGACGACTCAGCCTATGACTGCATATGTCATGTTAAAATATCACCATGACTTGGGTAGCTATATGAGCACCAAGCTGAGGGTCAAAGTTTGCAACCATCTAAGAAGTGTTGATGTGTCTTACCGCAATTAAATATGGGTCCTGTGGGACAATCACTCTGGAAAAAGAGGAAAAATTGCATAAAAACAGACTGTAAAATCAGTGATATAACACTGGTCACTAATGAAAGTGGCCCGATTTTTTTCAAAACTGCCAAATTCATATTTAAAAAACAAACTATAAACTTAATACTAAGTATCAATGTAACACAGCAGGTAGTTCACTCTGCAACTACATTTGATGAATTTCAACCTGTGAAATATGCATTGTGGTCTGAAAACATAAACTATGTATAATTTTTAATTGATATAGGCTTATATCTATGTAAATGAACATTCGTGTGTGTGCTTCTAAAAAGATTGTATATCCTCTGCTTCTTCAATTTAATTCACCACATACATATATTAATTCTGAAATAAAAAAAGCAGTTCAGATCTGTGACTTTTACTGTTAATCTTTTTATTTGAGTTGTTATAATCTGATAATGAAACATTGCAGTCCTATTGCTATTCAGTTTTATTTTCTTCTGCTTATATAATTATATCTTCTTTTATGAATTTAATTGTGAAGTTGATAATAGATACGTATTTGTTATTCACTTTTCATTCCACATAATGTAATGCTCTTGATTTTCTTCAATGTTTTCTATTTTTTTTTGGAGGGGGGAAGGCAGGGCAATTGGGGTTAAGTGACCTGTCCAAGGTCACACATCATTTGAACTCAGGTCTTCCTGACTCCAGGGCTGGTGCTCTACTCACTGTGCCACCTAGCTGCCCCTCCTCAGTGTTTTCTAGTTAGAAATCCACTTTATCAAATATAATTATAACTACTACTCCTGCTTTTATTGAACTTACAATTGCATGATATAATTTAGATTAGTGATGTCAAACTCAAGTAGAAGTGGATATCTGTGGGTTGCATATTTACTAGAAAACCACAAATTAGCATTATCTATGTTTTATTGTATTTTTAAAACATTTTCCAGTTACATTTTATTCTGTTTCAAGCTGGAATTAGGAATTTTATGGGCCATGGGCCTTGAATTTGACACTTCAGATTTAGATCAACCTTGATTTTAATCTATCTATGCTTTTTGCATTGAAAGTGTTATTTTATAAGCAACAGAATGAAGGACTGAGTTTCTGGACCTATTTTATAATTCTTTTCATTTTAATGGGTGAATTTAGACAATACACGGTTATTTTAATAAGTAAATTTTATTTGACCTCTAATATTTAATTCTTACCATTTTGATGGTTCCTAGAGGTAGCAAAATCCATCTTAATCGTCTCTATTTCAATAATTAAAACTAGGAAATAATACAACTTATGTTTCTGTTTTTAAACTATGAATTCTTATGCTTTCACGAGTTTTAACCCCTGTTTTATTATAGATAAGTAATTTTCATCTTGGATTCCTTTTTTCCCCATCCTTATATTTTGTTGCTATATTTTTTATTATCTGTTAATCAATTTTTAATTAGTAGATGTATTTTAGTGTTCTTTATAGTTTTGAGATTTTCATAATGTGCATTTAACACAATTGCTAATGGGATTTTTCTATCACATTTATAAAATGGGATTACATACTCAATTTTTAAATTGTATGTGCGTGTGTGTGTGTGTGTTTGAGAAAGGTAACATATTTGTTGCAAACTTGTGACTTCATTTAGAACTCCCAGTGAAGAAATTGCCTCTACCAATGTGGAT
Organism: Trichosurus vulpecula; assembly: GCF_011100635.1. Classification (NCBI taxonomy): domain Eukaryota; kingdom Metazoa; phylum Chordata; class Mammalia; order Diprotodontia; family Phalangeridae; genus Trichosurus; species Trichosurus vulpecula. The sequence goes on along the minus strand of NC_050573.1, from coordinate 433,803,355 downwards.
CTACAGCTGTTCTGCAACTTGTAGTCTTAGAGAGCTGCCTGGAATACTAAATAGTTAAATGATTTGGCCAAAGTCACATAGCTGATACACACCAGAAGTGATACTTGAACACAGATCTTCATGTCACTGAGACCATTTCTATATTCATATGCTACTCTCACGCACACACACACATATACACAAATACAAACACACATATACATATACATATGTGTGTGTGTATATTTATATATATATATATATATATATATATAGAGAGAGAGAGAGAGAGAGAGAGAGAGAGAGAGAGACAGAGACAGAGACAGAGACAGAGACAGAGAGAGAGAGAGAAACAGAAACAGAGAGAGAGAAATACTAGAATTTTTACTTCATTGCTAGAGGGAACTCCCAAATGAGAAAAGTCCCTCTGCTGTTGCAGGTCAGCACTTTCTTTGCAATTGAGAGCCTTAAAGAATTGCATAGGAAACTGAGGGTTTGTGACTTGCAGAAGGTCACAAAATCAATATGTGTCAGAGACAGGACTTGAAACCAGATTTTCTGGCTCTGAGTCCAGCACCATATCTATTACACCAAATGGCCTATATTCATATGCCTATATAAATGAATTCAAACAATTCACAATTACTTTAGTAAGTAATTAATTTGATTTGAGTTTCAACATTTTAATAATAATTTTAATAAGTAATTTAAATTAAATGCTAATTTAATAAGTACTCATTATGTTAATAATAAATAATTAATATTAATTGTAGAGGGAATTTCCTCATCCACATATGCATGAGTGTATATGATATATAATTTCATCTATACATATTAGCAAACCTAAATTGTGCTATGATTTTTAATTAATCATGTTATTCTGTGAGGGAAGAGTTTCTCCTCTACTGCTTATAAAAATCTCTTTAGCTGTGGATTTTTGTTGATAAGTTCTTTCATATCTTGTTTATCTTTGAAGCAAATACTTCAGTTTTCAAATGACATAGTCATGTTTATTGGGTATGTAATTTTGGAGTCCAATTCCATTGTTTAAAGACTTGTATATTTTTGTTCAACTTTGATGTTTCTCTTCTGGTTTTTGAAAAGTCAAATGTTACTCTGATTGCTATTTTTAAAATGTAATTTAATTTGTCTTTCTGTTGTTACTTGGAGAATGTTTTCCTTGACTTTGTAACTCTGTGGTTTATCAATTACATGCTTTGGTGAATTGTAGTTAGGATTTTTCTGGAATGGGAACCTTTATAGTCTTTCTATTTGGAAGGAATGTCGCCTAATCTTCCTTACAATGGAAAATTTTCCCTAATTTCTTGAATAAAATATTTAGATTTCTTTTAGTTTTTCAGTGTCTTATAGCACCCCTGTCTTCCAAATGTTATTTTGTGCTGAATTAGTTTGTTTTTCCAGTTCTGTTACATCCTGGCTTTATTTTTCAATTTTGGTTTTTGCTCATTGTTGAGTTTTGTTCAGCTTAAGTTATTCTTTTATTTGGAGCTTCTGCTGATTTTTTTTCTAGTCTTAGGATTTTATTTTATAATTTCCCTAATTGTTCCTTCACTTTTACTAGTATTTTTACAAACCAAACTAGAGTTATAATTCCTTAAATATATTTAGTACCCAATTTATAATTTGGTACTTTTTATGTTTCATCCATGGGGCCTCAACATGTATCTCTGAAGAAATTTTATCTCTTAGGTCTTTTATATTAAAGAATTTCTTGATTGTTTTACAAATTAAAATTGCTAGCAATGATTATTCTTTTTAGACAATGGAGTATAAGATAGACCAGGCCAAGCACACTGAAGTAGGTGTGACCAGGATTGGCCACTATGCAGTAAATGTTCTACTGGTCTTACTCAGGGGTATGAATAGAACCAGGCACTTCCTGGAGTGGGAAGGGAGAAAGGGAGAAGTGAGCAATCAATTCAGCTTTAGGGATCACCACAAACTCTTTTCCTTTGTTTTCCTGTTTCTATTTTTCTCCTTTCTTTTCAGTAGGATGAGGAGGAGGGATGTTTCATGATCATAATCTACTTGGTTCAATGGATACAGTGCTGGAATTGAATTCAGGAAGACGTGAGTTCAAATCCAGCCTCAGACACATTAACTGTATGACCCTGGGCAAGTCGTTTAGCCTCTTTTATCTATAAAATGGGTCTAATAATTAGGGTTAAGTGACTTGTTCAGGGTCACACATTTAGTAAGTGTCTAAGGCTGGATTTGAATTCAGATCCTTCTAACTTGAGGGCTGGTGCTCTAGGCACTGTGCCACTTAGCCGCCCTATGTCTATATCATCTACCTTAAGGGCATTATGAGGTTCACGTGAAAAAATATAAGTAAAAATCCTTGTGAACTTTAAAGCCATGCTTGTGGACGATGTTGTTGCTGTTGTGGAGATTGGAGCTAAACTGGCCATTCTTGCTTCCTGCTATTCTTCCATCATACCAGCATCAAAGCAAAGCTTAATCTTTGCTACTCTTTTTTTTTCTCTTCAGATGTCATTTCCCGAGTGTCAGAACTTAGCTCCTGTCGCCTCATTTCTCCAACTCCCTCTTTCACATAACAAAACTTCGGGGCAATATTTTAAGCCTAAAAAGTCATAATTGGTATCACTTCCTACACACATGGAGACCTAGCAGGACACTAAAAACAGGTGATGGATTCCTCCCCACAGCCTCAAAAGATTTGTTAGTCCTACTTTCTAAGCTGAATCCAATCAGCAATATCTAATATGGAAAAAGTCAATGATTACTATAGTGCATTCGGTCAAGACCAGGTCATAGCTTAGTGAGTATTTGATGTGAAATCTAGTCCAGCTAAGAAGCTAGTTTCACATGCTACAATAGGAAGCCGCTACACAGACTGGCACTGTGTGTAAGTGACAAAGGGACTTGAAGAGTCCCTTATAAAGTCCTTCTGCCTCCTCCCCAAATCACCCCACTTCTACCAAGTTTCCCCCAGAAGTATTTAATATGATGTCTAAAATTCCACTAAAGATTCATTCTCTTAGGTTAGGGTATTTGTCTCACTGCAATTAAAGGATGGCCTCCGGGAATTAAAAGCACTCCAGAAAAAACAGAGGAAAAAAAGAATTACATAAGACAATCTTCAATAAAATCAACACTCTTCTTTCCAGTGTCCTCTTTTCAAGTGCAAATAAACCCAGGAGGACAACATATTAATCTATTATAAGTTATCAGAACATTAATGTGAATGGGTGTACCTTTAAGCACCATAGCTAACTGAAACCAGGACACTAGAAGGATGGAGACATTGATGAGGATGAGGAATTTGGGGCACACTGCCCAGAGAGGCCGGCCCTGAGTGGACTGCCATGATGGACAGCATGAGGAAATTAAGAATTCTGACGATAAGAGGAAGGATATAAATTTTGGGGACAAGGTTTCCATAAAGGGAAGTAGGAAATCCCCATATTCAAACAAGAGACCATGTTGTGAGTCCAAGTGTGTAGGAAGTATAACTGCATTCCCATTGGCCCAAGTTTATTACCCTAATAAGAAGGGAGAAAAATGGGATTATCTAGCCAGAAAAAGAAGGATGAGCAAAATCCTGAAGAACCTAAAGAAGGGATAAAAGAGATAGAGGAAGCCGATAGGTTTCAAGGCCACACTCCAATTGGGTTTTTTATTGTTTCTCCTTTGCTCTCTAAGAGGACCGTGACATCAGGGAAGTGATGTCATGACATACAAGTGGCTTGGATTTAAGTGAGGGAGGACTGTGCAAAGTCACCAGCTTCATTTTTTCCTCTGGAGCCATCTGGGTCCAGTGGCAAAATGTAGATCAGGACAACTGCAGATGGCCCTGGGTGTAATGGGAGACCTTGGCCTTTTTAAGCTAAGGTCTTTAACAGGTCTCAGTTTTATTGAGGCAGCATCCTTTCAGTGACTAAGGCTAGGTAAGAAGTGAGGCAGAGAATGGCCTCTTTACCTAGTTAAAAAAAAATCAGTCAGGAAAAGGAAAATAGAAAGAAGTTACTGCACTCATTAGCACCACAGTTGGACAGGGAGGAAAGGGCAAAGAGATGTCTCGATAGTCACTGGCAAGAGAGTTATAATTAGCAGAATTTACAATATTAAATGAGTGATCTGAAATGGCTCATGATTGATAGAGTGTAACAACAATGATGCTAGCAGCTGCTGTGGAGGTGTCAGACCAACAACACCAGCACACAGGAGGGCTGCTAGCACAGGTTCTTTGATCTGCTTTTCTAAGGAAAGCAACTTTAAGGGGTTTATAATCTCACTTTAATTAAACATACATATATCATTCACTTAGTTCAGGTGAAAAAATCAGCACCTGAACTTCAAAGAAAACACAAACAGAAATTATGTAAACAGAGCAAATAACACAAATCACAGACAGAGCTTCCAACCATCTGTCCATAGCAATACATACATAGTTACCAGAGAGAGAAGCTCCAACATCTGGTTTTCAAAGCTGGTGGGGGCTCCTTAATGACTACCCAGAGTCTCATCTGGTGAAATCACAGGAATGCTCTTCCAATGAGTAAGCCCCCAAAATCAAAATGCTAACCTTAGAGTATATATACACTTCTTCAGGATTAGCCCACAGAGGGTCACATAGTCACAACCATGTGACTCAAACTTGTGTGACCTAGCCTTTCTTGTGACTTAAGCAGGTCATCAAAGACTCTTGACTGAAACAAAGGCAACACTCAATCAAAGGTATTCAATTGCCTTAGTGCTGAGAAGCACTCCAAAAGAAAAAAACAGGGAAAAGTCCCATTTTGCTTGCCATTACATAGAGTCACCAGGGAGTTTAAGGTAAAATATGATCTTGTATATTACATTTATCATATAACCACAATAAAGAATGATTCTGTTAATAAAACAAAGGTGAAATCTTGAGGGGGTGGAAGTGGAGACAAGACTACTTGGGGGATCAGTTTCTCCCAATATTCACTCATTCAATAAGTGCTTATTACATTACAAATACTGTACTGGGCACTATGTACATGAAGGTAAAAACAAACCAATCTCTGCCTCAAGGAGCATACATTCTATTGAGAAGTGAGATAAGCAACCTGTACACAGAAAATGAGATGTAAAGCATATGCAAAATAATTCTTAAGAAAAGGGCACAGTGGCAGCGAGGTGGCGCAGTGAGTAGAGCACCAGTCCTGGAGTCTGGAGCACCTGAGTTCAAATACAGCCTCAGACACTTGACACATGTACTAGCTGTGTGACCTTGGGCAAGTCACTTAACTCCAATTGTGCTGTCCAAAAACAAAAAAAAAAGAAAAGGGCACTAGTAACTTGGGGGGCAGGGTCAGGATAGGCTTACTGTAGGAGATGGCAAGTCAATAAACATTTATTTAGTCAAGAAATAAGTATTTATGAAGCTTTTACTGTTCTTAAGTTGCTGTGCTAAGCAACTTAACAGGTGATGGGTTCCTCCCCACAACTTCAAAAGATGTGTTAGTCCTACTTGCCAAGCTAAATCCAGTCAGCAATATCTAATATGGAAAAAGTTAATGACTCTTATAGTATAGTGCATTCAGTCAAGGTCAGGTCATAGCTTAGTGAGTATTTGATGTGAAATCTAGTAGGGAGAAAAAAAGTCAAAAACAATCCCTGTCCACAAGGAGCTCCCATTCTAATGGAAGAGAGAACACAGAAACAATTATTATAAACTGGAAATAACTCATATAGAAGGCACTAGCATGGTGGAGGGGAAGGGAAGGGGGGATGCTAGGGAGAACTGGAAAGGCCTCTTGAGAAAGGTAGGACTTAATCGTTTAATCTAAATCTTAACGAAACCAGGGAAATCAAGAGGCAGAGATGAGCGGGAGAGCTTTCCAGGCATGAGGGACAGCCAGTGAAAAGGCATGAAGGAGGCATGAAAGAAAAGTTCAGTATTGCATTCTCAAGAACTTGCCCACAAATACTCAGCTTCCATTTTCTTCTCTCTCACCAGTATTATTAGTTAGCTGTCTTTGATTTGTGATATTATTGGTACAGGTAACTCCCAGTAGGGAAACTTCCTCCATCATTTCAGATTCAGATCAGTTTCTTCTAGGCAACTCTTTCTTCTAGAAAGTGCCTGGGGCACTGAGAGTTTAAGTTATTTGCTCATGGCAATAATAATAATAAGTAACATTTAAATAGAAACTACTGTGTATCAGGCATTGTGCTAAGTACCATACAATTATGTTATTTGATCTTAAACAACAACCCTGGGAGGTAGGTGTTATTATCATCCCTATTTTACAGATGAAGAAACTGAGGCAAAAAAGGTTAAGTGGCTTGCCCAGGGTCACATGCCAAGCAAATATCTGAAGCCACATTTGGCTGCCTCTTTTGAGGCAGTTAGATGGCTCAGTGGATAGAGTGCTGGATCTAAGAGCCAGGAAGGCCTTAGTTCTTGACCTTGGGCAAACCACCTAACTTCTGTTTGCCTTAATCCACTGGAGAAGGAAATGGCAAACCACTCCAGTATCTTTGCGAAGAAACCCCCACTGACAGTATGGTCCTTGAGGGTGACAAAGAGTCAGACATGACTGAAGAGCATCTTCCTGACTCCAGACCCAGTAAAGTTCTTCCAGAGGCACAAACTGAGGGCATAATTGTTCTATCCCTGGAAAGTGGGGGTACCCACTGGCCCTGCCTATTAGATATATTCAGTTCTGTTTTTTTTTCCTTTTAAAAATGGTATGAAAGAAGAAAAAGGATCTTTTTATCACCTTCAAAATCCTTCCAACTCTCCTGTAACAGTGCGATAACGAAGCACCTAAGGCAGCATGATCCATGCCATCTCTTGTCTCACCAGAGGCACATATCGTAGGGAGGAATTATGACAGACTCTTGATGGGTTCGTTTTCCCATTGCTCTGGGGGCTTTCTCATGGCTATAACTCATAACAAGTTGAATCTCATTTCCTGCCCAACACCGGCTGTAGCTTCTCTGTGCTCGGCGGTTTTACATTTCAAAATGTATTCATTCAAAAAGGCAGGACTCGCTTGGGATGAGGGTGAGCCAGGGTCTCTGAAAGGCAGAGAACTCCCTAGGGCCAAAGCATCCAAAGAAAGAAGTCTGAAGACCAGGGAGACTAGTAAAGCCATGAGGCTGGGTTTGGATGTGAGAGGAATACAAACTGAAGAGATAAACAATGCTGGAGAAGGGGATGTAAATTTTCCTTTATTTTCATTGCTTCTTTTTTAAACCTCCAGTGGCACAAATGGAAAAGATTTGGAGGGGAAAATGCCAAAAAAAAAAAAACCAACCCAAATCTGTGGATACAGATTGCTTTCAATCATGTCTTTGCTTACTGTAGATGATCTGCATGCTGACAAGGTCAGAAGTAGAGAAGAGACTAGGGATCCTGGCACCTGGGGCAATTTAATGGTAGGAGAACAGAGGCTTAAAGGAGAGTCCAACTCTGGGTGTAATGAAGTCCAAGGAGGTGGAGCCAGTCCCCCAGTTGGTCCCTGCACCCTTACAGGAGACAGGAGAAGAGGGGAATGTCAGTGACAGAAAGATGGCAGCCAGGTTCTAGGCTTCAACATAAAGGAAGGAGGAAACATGTTCCTTACCCCCAAGTGCTGCACCCCATATCAGGCTCTTAGAGAACCCCAGTTCTATGCATTGTCCCCCTTAGCCTCTGCCCCTGAAGCCCACTCCCAAACACATGCACCCGAACAACCATTGCCTACATTTGGGGGGGAAAGGGAAAACTAGTAAAAAGCTAAAAGAAAGATCATTTTCAGATCTAACACTCTAAGTGTCTAAGATATGAGAAAACGCTATGCTCATTTTCTGAATAATTTTGGCTGTAGAGCTGTATGGATATGAAGGAGAGGAACCTGAAAACAAAAGGAGACACCGGCAAGACTGCAGGACTGGCAAAGGACAAGGGTAATTGCTTTTTGCACGTGTACATGTACATACACACACACGCACACACACTCAGCTAACGTCACAAAGGTAGTGATAACAGATGTTCCTTCTCTGAACACATGAGCCTTTAACCTTTTCTTATCATTTTCATGACAGTGGGGATGTGAGGCAAGATCCAGTCATTATGCACAAGAAATTACAACTATTACTTTTGGTTTCTCGAGGGGATAAACTCTCACTTATTCTTCCTGCAAAACTACTTAAATCCAAGCTAAGGCCAGAACACTTCTCAGAAATAAGAATGAGAATTTCTAAAATGGAAACTACACCAGTCACTCAGTGACTGAGCCTTGGAGACTCAACGACAAAAATCATACGCAGTCCTTGTCCTCAAGGACCTTATAGTCAATAGGATGGGAACTGCATGTATATAGAGAAATAAAAACAAAATATATGGAAAGTAAATACAATTTCATTTTAGGTGACAGTAGAGCTGTGATGAAACTGGCTTCCAGAGAACCTCCCAGAAGATTAATAGACCTATCCATGGACAATGAATTCTATTATTTTCTCTAGGAATAAAAAAAGAAATCTTTTCTCTGAGAACTAAGCTTTTGTAATAAAAGTACCCTCATTTCTACTTATCTTGAATGGTTCCTCCCCAGTAGCATTCAGTACAATAGAGCCCACAAAAGGAGACTGATTTACTACAGCACTGAGGATTCTTAGGGTACCAACTGCACACGACAAAGGAAAGAGACAGGGGCATGCCATTACATGATTCAGTTAGCATAACTGACTCTAAGCATTTCTCAATTTCTCCCAGAATCTCCCTCCATTATCCTCTACTCTTATCCCTCCTTCCCCCCAAAATATACTCACACATATGCAAATTAAATACAATTTCATTTCAGGGAGTAGTAAAGTCCTAATGATTCAATATTCAATTTGATTCAGTAAGCACTTATTAAGTTTCTACTAAAGGGAAAGCACTGTGCTAGGTGCGAGGGATGTCCCTGACCTCAAGAAGTTCATATGCTAATTAGGGGAAAGAGATGAGGAAAAGTCTTCTCTATAGGACTGCTGACTAGTCATACAATGCACCAAGCTACTTTTCATTTCTCACAGCATCCTAGGTCACTGCAAAACCACAATCTCTGTGAATGAGGCCCCTTATCTTCTCACTGTTTCAGCCACAAGCTTCTCTCCTTGCAGGTGCCTGATCACCAGGCAATGTCTACATACCCAGCATTTCTTTTAACTAGTTTATCTTCTCTATACTCTCTGGGTCCTCCTAGAGACCAATCCATAGTAGCCATAGAACAGGGAGCCCAAATCTTTTAGAAAGTTGGGAGATACTAGACCAAAAAGCACATCTAATTTGCCTCTGAGTTGCTAATTCTTTGATTAAAAGGAGTGTGTGTGTGTGTGTGTGTGTGTGTGTGTGTGTGTGTGTATTCTTGCATGTATCCTTAGGTGAAATTCATGAAAAATGTCCTGTACTTTTAGATCTATTGCAAAACCAGCATTGGAATCACCCATTACCTTCACTAATGAGAACATCATTTATTCATTCATTTAATGAGCCTTTGTGAAGCAATAAATGGAGAGTGCTGTAATCCTCACCTTCTCAATAGCGCAGCGATAACAATAAAAAGTTATCACCAACAAAGTCCTTGGCACTATCAAATGGTTCAATATAAGAAACATGGATATGGTTTTATCAATGGAAATAATACTAAAGAAGATATATCTGTCCATCAACAGCCTTTTCTACCCTCTACACTTGCCATCCAGAATACTAGGCTTTTCCATCTGTCCTGTAACTGGATCCTTCTATGCTCATTCTCTCCCCCGTTAGAATTTGAGTTCTTTGAAAGTAGGCATTGTCTTGGCACTTACTCATTTTTTGTTTGTATCCTCAGAGCTTAACACAGTAATTTCACACAGTAAATGCTTAATAAATGTTTTTTCATTTGATTCATTCACTTTCTATGTGCAGAGTGCTGTGTCAGACCCTGGGACTACAAAGACAAAAACAAGACTGCATCAGCTCTCATGGATCTCACATTCTACTGAATATGTGTGTGTCCCTTAGCAACAGGGGAGCATTGTACCCTTTTATCAGGTCATTTTCATTCTGCCAGATTGGTTGTTGTTCCTCTCTCCTACCCTGGTATGGATCAATAAAATAGATGCATTTAGCCACATAGTTCCCTCTGTTTTATTCAGTCATCTCTCTTAAAGAAATTCTGATATCTAATCTCCACCTGACTCCCCAGAGTCTTGGGCATTCCTGCTGTGGCTGGGGAGCAGAGTGAGAAGGGAAGAAAGAAGCAGGTGCCCTCTTCACAGGAACATTTCCTCTCTGTGGTGGGAGCACCATTTTATGTGAGCCTTCAAGGAAAACAAATGATTGAAAATCCACAAGGGATCCTTAAGGGCATCAGAAAGACACCTCAGCCCTGGTGCATATGGAGTGGTGGTTTCGCAGGCTACTGTGAGTGCAGTGAATGTACCAGCAAGAAAGGATTGTCAGCTTTTATAGTGAGGATGTGTTTTTGGTGTGAGCAGGAGAGGTGTTTGGAGGGAGAATAATTCCAGTGAGTACAAATTTGAGAATCTCCTTAGAGAATGAATCAGTGCAGCTAAGGGTAGAGACTGAGGCAAAACTCAAGTAACCTGAAACTGAGAGCAGAGTGAGTATAGCAACTATGTACACGCAGGCTAGGTCTATGACCTGATGGCTAGTAGCCTTTCCCCACGTAGTCTATGGCAGTATTAAGTAAGCAATGATTAAATAATTAATTAATTGGTTAATTAAGTAAAATTGTACTCTTTCATTCTGTCTAAACATTGACTGAATTATGGGCATTGAAGTGTGTTCCTAGTTTTCCATTTTGGAAAGAGAGTGCCCATTGGGTAAGAGGGAACCAGAATGACCTAGGACACTGTGTGAGCTGACACAGAGAAGCAATATAGCATGGTTGATTGAGCATCACATTTAGAGCCAGAATACCTGAATTCAAACCCCAGCTCTAGCTATTTAAACATGCACCAATCACTGAACGCCTCTGAATGTCAGTTTCCTAATCAGTAACACTGAAATGAAAAATATTCACACTCACTTCCTCAAAATTTTGCTTTGATTAAAAAAGAAACACTTTAAATCTTAAAATGTTATGTATATATATATATATGCATATGTATATGTATATATATATATATCTTACAATGATATCTATGTCAAAGTTCCATGTGTGAACGTATACATTTTAAAATGCTACATATATGTATATATAATATATATGCCAAAGTGCTATGTTCACACTTAAACACACACATATATGCTACTATAATTCTCATCACCTTTAGGTAAGGACTTACAACTTAATACAGTCTGCATAGTAACCAGCACATCAGAATTGCTATGTTGAGATATACAATGTGGAGATGAACAGAAGAATATAACAGACAAGTGGAAATACAATATACCCATTTTCAAAAGACCTGTCAATGAGATGGTTCTTATTGTCACCTATATATTTTGATGGTATCAATGGCTATAAGATACCACCCCTTTGTCAAGCACACTTTTACAGTCAATCAAACACATACATGTCTGCAAGTATTTGTTCTTATCACAAGAAAAACTTGGGAAGATAAAAAAATGCCAACAACCAGTTTTGCAGAATGAAAATGACCTAATAAAAGGGTATAGTGCTCTCCTGTTGCTAAGGGATACATACTTTTTTTTTCTAAACCTCTAAATGTGGGTAATTTTTCTCCTACAATTGCTATTTTTTTTCTTTAGAATCACCCCTGTTCATTCAAAACAGGTAGAAAAACCACTTTCTTTTGCAAATATATTTGAGCCATTTTAGAGAAGTAGATCTCTGGGGAAATACACAGGTAAGAAAGACACAATCCATTTCTGGCACACAAGCACAAGATATAATTTCAATGCAAATAGGTCATAAAAAAACTTATCTGCAAGGTCATTGAGAAATATAATCCTAAAAGCCTCGAGCTTGGTATTCCAAGCCATGGGGCAAAAGCCATCAGGTAGGACATGAATGTTCACTTCCTCAACTTCACAGAATCAAATCATCTCACAGTTGGAAGGGAACACAAAGGTTACCTAGACCACTGATCAAACTCAAATAGATGAGGGACAATAATCTGTCCATGAAAATCCCTGTGGGAAACCTATTAACTTGGTTTTAAAATGTAATGTTATCTATTTTTAAAAATATTTTTATTTATTTTAAAAAATATTTTCCAATTATATTTAAACTTGGTTTGGGCCAATCAGGACTGTTGGGAGTGGCATGCAGTCTGCTGGCCAGGTGTTTTCATCTCTGATCTAGCCCAACAATTCAAGATTTCACCAGAGTTCCCTCTACAACATTGCTGATGATTGGTCATCCAGGCTCTTTTTGAAGTCCTCCAGTCAAAGGGAAAACCACTACTTAAGGAAAAGGCCAGTTTTATTATTTTGCCATTTTACTAGCTCTGAACATGAAGATTTTGCCCCCTTATTTCAATCCTAAATTTACCCCCTTTCCAACTTGCATTCATTGTGAATTTTGCCCTCTGGAACCAAAAAGAGCAAACCTGTCCTTCTCCCTTTTGACAGCCTTTCAAGGACTTGAAGACAATTGTCATACACTCCCCCTCCCCAGGGCTATCATGGGCAAACCTAATAAATAGAGTCCTAGCATAGATAAATCAACAGATGGGTACCATGGTATGGCATTCCTAGTAGGCTTCCTGAAGAAGCCTTTTTATTTTCAATCTGGATAGTTTGTGATCTAGAAAAAGCCCTAAATCATTGGTTCTGATCCTACAGTAAAGAAAGAAAGCATTTGGAAATGATGAGGAGTATCTATTTCTTTTTTGACATCAGAAGCTACTTTGGCTATCTTTTGGGGAAGTCAGACGCCATATTGGGTCTAAGTTGATAGAAATTTGCACATGAAAGGAAGAGACACTTAACAAGATCCTATCCCTTAACTAGCTATGGCAAACTCACTGATGAGTGCTATATGCTACCAAGCAATCAGTTTCAGCAGTATCCAACCTATTCAGGAGGTTAAGAGGTGAGGAAAGTGGGCATCCATCCAACCATCCATTCATTCCATACAGATTTATTGATTATCTGTATTGTATGGGGTCCTGCATTGGGACTGACAGGATGCAAAGAAGACTGAGATATGGTCCCTGCCTTGTGATGCTTAGTCTAACAGAGATGCATATGCAAATAATTAAAGGTCCAGGCAGAAGAGATGAGGGCAACTAGAGAGGCACAATAGCATGCAGATTAAGGGAATGGAGATATCTTTCCCAAATAAGGGAAATCTGAGAAAGCTTTATGGAGGCAGTAGCATTTGAGCTGGGTCTTAAAAGATGGCTAAAAATTATATAGAGGGTAGGGAAGGTATTTCAAGTAAAAGAAACTACATGATTAAAAGTACATGAAAGGGGCAAAAATGAGGAACAACATGAAGTTTGAAGTGGCGAGAGCATAATGTATAGGGTAAGAAATGATGTAATGTAAGAATGAAAAGATAGGATAAAGTCAGATTCTGGAGAGCCTTGAAGAAGTTTGGATTCCATACCATAAGCAGAGGGGAGCCATTGAAGATGTGGAATGGAGAGTTCTAATATCATCAGAGCACTATTTTAGAAAAAAGTAATCTGGAAGTAGTTTAGATTAGAAGGGGGAAAGAGTGAAGACAAGGAAGCTCGCTAGATTAATCCTATGATAGGTTAGGCAGAGGAAAACAAAGACCTGGATTAGGATGGTGGCATGGATTAGCAGTGGAAATGGAGAAAAGGATATGGATTTGAGAGACACTAGAAAGGTGGAATTAGGTGAATGTAAGCAAGTGATTGGACATAGAGGACAAGGAAGAAGGAGAAGTCTAAGAGGACTGTAATAAAAATAGAGAAATTGAGAGGAGGAAAGGACTTTGGAGGGAAGATGATGAGTTTAGCTTGGGATATGTCAAATTTGATATGAGAAGAGGAAATCAAGATGAATGTGTCTAACAGATAGTTTGAAATGCAGATCTGGAGCCCAGAAGGGGAAGGATGAGTTTATATACATAATATGACATGGGAACTGCCTACATAGAAGAGATTATTAGAAGCATGGGAGTTGGAAAAATCACCAAGGAAAAAATGTAGAGAGAAGGATGCAGAGAGAGACTTTGGGTATACCTATATGTAAACAGCAACAAGTGTAAGATATCCAGTGGAGGAGAAAAATGAGTAGGCAGAGGATAAAAGAACCAGGAGAGTGCAACCTTATTTACGCCTAGAAAAGAGAAATGTTCAAGAAAGAGGGATTGTTCAGTAATGCCAAATGCAGTCAATAAGAACTGAGAAAAGGCTCTTGATTTGGTGATTAGGAGGTGAAGTAACCTACTCAAAGTCACACAGATAATGAGAAGAACAACTAGGATTTGAGCTTATGTCCTCTGACTCCAGATCCATTTTTTTTACAATGTACCATGCTGCCTCATGGAAAAAGTTATGAGTGAAAGTACAGAGATATTTTGAGAGGAGATGGAGGGTTGAGTAAGGCAACAAAGAATAGAAGAAGAAGGAGGAGTAGGAGGAGGAGGAGGAGAGGAACAGCATTTATATAGTACTTTACATCTATAAATGGGGAGATGGAAGACTTGGGGGGCTTAGGGTTTAGGGTCTTGAATAAAATGGGAAAAGTATGTAATCCTCTCTGTAGAGAATAAGATTGGGAGTTGACTAAAGATGTATAAATATATCCAAAGTCTAGACATGAAGGGGCACTGGATTGATGCAGTAGATTCTGAGGTTGAGGTCAAATTGCTACTAAGGACCAATATCATCTAGGGATCTAAGGGAAAGCTTTCATCCTACAATGGTGAAGTCATTCTGTGCTTAGGACAGGAGGTCCTTCTCCCTCTCTCTTTCCCATACCAATTTCCTCAGATCTTGGCTCCCTGTTAACTTCCCTTGCTATTTGCTGGTTTTCTTGATCTGCTTTTCTGCTTCTTCAGATACCAGTCAGAAGTTGGAACCTGATGATCCCTCCATGTTCTTTCTGGTATTATCATTCTATTCTTGTAGTCGACAAAATGCAACTTGTACAGCAGGAATTGTCTGAATAAGACTAGAAGAAACTATTCATTTTAATCACAAAATAGGAGAAATACAAGGAATCAGAGTGGACAAAACTGTAAAAATTGATGCAGCATTTAACAAGTGGCTTAACAAACAGATTCTGTGGTCTAGAATCACAGAGTTTTGAACGAGATAAGTCCTCAGTGAAGATCTGTCCAAATTCTTAATTTTAGGAATCTGAGGCCCAGAGAGAGGTTAATGGACTTTCCCAAGGCACTCAGGTAGTAAGGAACTTAAGTTGGATTGAAACTAGATCTTTTGATTTCAAATCTAGATCTCTTTACACTGGATTTATGTTTTTTTTTCCTTCCTTGAAAATTCCTGAATCATGTTTCGTATTGTATTTGCTCAATACTATGGTTCAGGTTATATAGAATGAGGAATCCTTGAAAGGATGGGTGTCACCTTTTGGAATATGTTACCAAAGCAAAATGAGGAATCTTCTACTCTGAAGGGCTGTAAAATTTGAATAGGTTTTCATCCATCAGGAATGTTCTTCATGTGGTCTAGAGTCAATGGGATGGACTAAATAATTTAGCAGTCTAATTATAGACTGTGACACACAGATACATATTCATAATCTCAGTAGAAATACGTTATAATAGAAAAACTCGCACATTTTACAAAGTAGTCAGACTCAATATAAGGAACTGGATTTGGAGTCAGATTTCAACTGGGTTCAAATCTCACCCCTATTTGTGTGACCTTTCTTCATCTGCAAAAAAAAAAGGATTTAGACTAGGTGGCCCCCAAAATCCTTTCAAGCTCTAAATATATGATCCTAGGTAATTTTAGATTTAAGTGTCATAGGTCTGTAATTTCCAAGCCTGGTTTTGAGGTAATAACAACTTAAATTTATATAGTATTTTATGGCCTACAAAGCACTTAGCCTGCATTAACTTGTTTGATCTCACAACTCTGGGAAACAAATACCAATATTACCTTCATTTTATAGATAAAGAAACTGTGGCTTGGAGGAATTAAGCCTAGAGTCACACATCTAGTAAGTATCTGAGGCAGGATTCAAAACCCATAACTTCGTGACTCCAAGTCCAAGGAATTCTTACTAGCCTTGCCTAGCCTCTCCATTCCCAAGGCTCTCCATCTCGAAACTAAGAGAAGAAAAAAGGAATTATAACTAAATTTAATTATAACAATTAAACATATGCAATATGGCACCTTTATAAATGCTTAAGTATGAGGAAAGAGTAATGGTCTTATGGTTCAAGGGGCCTAGTTTCAAGCCTCAGCTCTTCCACTAGCCATATGAGATTTCTACAAATCACTTAGTCATTGGAGTCTTGATTTTCTCATCTGTAAAATAGAGAAAATAATATTTGGACTATTTACCCCCTAGAGATATTTTGAAGAAAGCCCTTTGCGCTCTATATGGAAAGCTATTCTGATTGCATGCCAACAAAGCAAATAAACAGCATTAGCATGTCAAAACTCTCCTAGATCTGTGTCTTCTGAAAATTTGGCAAGCATTCCATCTATACATGTCACTGATAACAATTTTGAACAGCAGAGGGCCAAACATACATCCATGCGGAGCTTCATTAGAGACCTCTCTCCAAATTTATTTTGAGACATTTGTGACACATTCATTTGGATCCAGACATTCAATCAGTTTGGAATCCACCTCTCTGTCCCATCCCCTAGCTCACTTCTCTCCATCTTGTCCACAAATGTAACATGAAAGATTTTATCAAATGCTTGGCTAAAATCTGGGTAAACAACATCTACAGGATTTCCCTTACCCAGTAATCCTACCCAAGGAATAAAAATTAAAAGGAAAGGAAATGAGTTGGAATAATCCGATTTTTCCAAAAGAAAGTACCTTTATCTGCATCTACCACTAATTCTCAAGAGCTTTTCATACAGATTTTCTAAAAGCTACTCCATCCCTGGAGTACCAGAAAACTTTGTTCTTTGAAAGCACACCAGAGGATATTTATGTGAGGGCTATAACCTAAGAGGGTGGCTTTCATGTGAAATCAGAGCCACTGGGCCATACTATGTTATTGTAATAGAAAAACAAATTGAATATGAATGTCACACATACACACACACACACACACACACACACACACACTCACGATATTCTCTCTGCCAAATCTTCCAGCCACAGGAAGTAAATTTCTCACTGGATCAACAGAAGAGGGTTTTTTTAAGTTAGTTTTATTTTTTAACTTAGGGCCAACAGAATGGAGACAAAGAAGGGAAGAGAAATGAGTGAAAGAGAAATTCCAGAAAATGCAGCCAAACGTTACTGCCACACTTCCTTGCTGTCACGGCCTCCATTTCTTTGCTGCGCATTCTTTCCTTAATCTCTTACAGTCTGATTTCCATCCTGGAAGTTGGACATAGCTCTGTTCTTCTTGGAACAATCTGCTGGCTTTTCTTCAGGCCTTATTCTCCTTGACCTCCGGATTGTTGATGACACCCTCCTTAAACTGCCTTGTTCTCTCAGTTTCTGGGACACAACCTTATTCTGCTTCTGCTGCCTCTGGACTAAAAGCCCCAGGAAGGGAGCGGCCACATCTTATCTAAACTTTGTATCCAATTCATGGCCCAGGGCAATATTCTTCATGCAGTAAGTACTTAATAAATGTTTCTTGAACTTAATTTTTCTACCTTTGCATTCTTTCTTTCACTTCATACCCAGATGGCTTTTCTCTTCCAACCATCTAGAGGTTCAGTCCTAAATACACCTGATCTTCTCCAATTTAAAATGCTTTTTGTAAAACTGACCTGCAATGGTAGACATATAGGGAAACACTGTTCAAGGATGTGTGTGCCTGGGTTCCATTTCTTAAGTTTCTTGTGAACTAGGAAAACATGTAACTCCTCCCCTGTCAGCAGGGAAGGTCAGTTTTATAAAAGGCATTCTGAATAGGAGATGACAAAGGCATTTTGATACAGCCTACAATGTGTGTCTGAGATATAGCCTTGTATAGAAAAGAAAGTGCCTGACTTGGGTTCAAATCCTGCCTCTGACATTTACTCTTTGTGTAACAATGTACATGCTCCATAACCTGCCAACACCAGCATGATATCTCAAAAATAAGTTATCCATGTTATATTGGTAATAGCAGCCCTATCACAAGGTGAGCCAGCTACAGTATTTTATACAGGGCGAGGTGGCTCAAGTCCTGCCCCTCTTTGGACAGTGAGGCTAGAAATGCATCTCAGAGTGACACAGGGTATTGTCAATGTATTGTTAATGCAATGGGAAGATCTTTCCCATCCATTAGTAGGCCCACTATGGAGCCTGTGGTGGGAGGAGCTTGCTGAATGGGTGCAGCAGGAAGTGAGACAGAGCAGTCAGAGCTGGGAAAGAGAGAGCAGGCAGAGGAGCTGAGTGAGAGAGGAGGGAGCTGGTTTGTGGGGAGGCCTGGTGGTGGGAAAGCTTGGGGATAGCGGTGCTCTCTGCATTGAAAATGTGCATAGATTTCTGTGTTGCTATGATGGATTTGGATTTCTGGTATTGGAATAAATGTTTTGGTTCTATCTTCCATGAAGAGAGTCTATTATGTTTCATGATTCCGAACTACGCCGGCATATTCATAGCAGTCACAGCTGCTGTGGGTATCTCATTGGCGCTGCACACAGAGGAAGGGGTATGAGGTCCAGCTTTCAAGCCAAAGGATCTGGGCTCAAATCCTGACTCTGACACAGAGCACCTGTGAGATTTTCAGATAGTCACTGCAAAAGTCATTTTATTTCCCTGAGTCCCAGATGAATTGTTTATAAAACTAGGGGTTTGGAGTAGATGACTTCTAACATCTCTTCCAGATCTAAATCTATGATCTGTGACCACTTTTGTAGCACATCACACGTGAGTACTTTTCAGTGGTAACAAAGCTAGGTCATGTAGTAGACAGAGTATGAGGCTTGGAGTCAGGAACTCATCTTCATGAGTTCAAATCTGGCCTCAGACACTTAGTAGCTGCGTGACCTTGGGCAAGTCACTGAACCCTGTTTGCCTCAGTTTCCTTATCTGCAAAATGAGCTGGAGCAGGAAATGGCAAACCACTCTGGTATCTTTGCCAAGAAAACCCCGAGGGAGGCCACGAAGAGTGATTCAACAACAGCGACAGTAACAGAAATGCCAGGATCGGCACTGACTGCTGCGATACAAAAACAAAAGTGAAGTAATCTCTGCATTCGAGGAGTTTATTCAAGAACATATATACATATAAGAATATATATGCTATATACAAAGGACAGATTAAAACGGTTATAGGGGTGCAGCACTACAAGCTGTGGGGATCAAGAAAGCCTTCCTATGGAAAGTGGTACTTGAGCTGAGACCTGAAAGACAGCAGGAATTCTGAGAGGCAGAGATGAATAGGGAGAGTCCAGCAGGCATGGGGGTCAGTCATTGAAGAGGCTTAGAGATGGGAGACATAATGTGTGCAGAACATATTATATGTAGCCCAATTTAACTGGAACACAGAGTTCAGTGAGATGAGTAATTTCTAAGAAGACCACAAAACTAAGAAGGGGTCAGTTTTTAAAAGAGCTTTAAATTTCAGTCAGAGGAATTTATAGTTGAACCTCAAAGCAATAGGGAGCCAACTGGAGTTTGCTGTGTAGAGGAATAACAAAATCAGACCTTCGCTTTAGGAAAATCATTCTGGCAGCTGTATGGAGAATCGGTTGGAGTGGGTGAACACTGAAGGTAGGCCAATTAGGAGACCACTGCAATAGTCTAGCTGAGAGGTGATGAGAATCAAAAGTGGGATATATGAGTGGAAAGGATGGGAGGTACATGAAAGACGTGGAGATAGAAGCAACACGATTTAGCAACTGATTCGACATGTGAGGTAAATGAGAATAAAGAGTGGAGGAGGACACCAAGGCACAAATCTGGGCAAGTGGCTAGGTGGTAGTGCTACTGAAGATAACATGGAAATTTGGAAGAAGATTGGGTTTACCAAAAAAGATAATAATTTCCATTTTGGACATGGCAAGTTGGAAGTGCCTCTGAGATAGCTAGTTTGAAATATCTAATAGGCAGTTGGTGACAAAATCCTGGAGATCAGGAGAGAGACTAGAGATGAATAAATAGACCACAAGAAATAGTGTTTGAACCTATGGAGTTGATGAGATCACCAAGTGAGAGAAAAAAGAGAAGGGTCCAGTGCAGAGTCTTGTGTACACATAGTGGTTTGCTGGGAAGCATCTAACAACAGGTTTTCTAAAAGAAAAAAAATGTCCACATGACACATTTTTAAAAGTTTAATTTGAATTATGCACATTTTCTTCTTCACTTTCTTAGGTCTGGACAATCAACAAAACAATAAATCGAGCCCTTTTGTGGTGTTGGTTGATTTCCAAGGTGTAAATATTCATGTTCAAATGTGTCAAAAATCAGCTGATTCATCATCTCTATCACACCACCTAATGCTAGGTGTGCCCAGGAGTGTGCTGAAGCCAGTTCAAATAGGCTTTTGAGAGCCGATTGTTAAATTTTCAATGTGAGCATAAGGTCTTCCTAATTAATAGATTAGAGTTACAAAGACACAAGTCTCTGCCCTCGAGGAGCTTACATCATGTATAAATAGAGATAAATTCTATATCATAGATATCCATAAAGATAGATACATCTAATAACAATGCACAAATACTGTTATTCCTATAAAGATATAGCTCTAGAGGAAAGTGTGAGGAATAGCAGATCATTCCAATATGTATCCATGAATGTTTGACTCAGTGGAGTCTTGAACTGAACTTGGGTGTCCTAGAAAGCTAAATACCATCTAGGTTCCCTGAAGATTTTCCAAGTCAAACTAGATCTAAATTATCAAGGAAGGTCTAGAACCAACATAGTCTCCCAGAATTAGACTTAGTATAAGTCCATAGATTTGGAGCTGAAAGGATCTTAGTAATCACTTAGTACAACCCCTTCTCAGATGACAGCTGAGGAAACCGAGGCCCAGAAAGATTAAGTGACTTGCCCAAGACCACACAGCAATAAGTTTCAAACCCAAGTCCTCTGAATAGTGCATTATATCGATTTGCATGAGTTGAGAGAGCACTCAGTAAATCATTTTAAATCATTCTAATGTGTTTATTCTTCATAGATCAGAGGCCATGTCTTGTATGTATGTATGTATGTATGCATGTATGTATGTATGTATACATTTATGTATTTATTTATAAAGGGCTCTGTAGTCTATACTTAAGGAGCACCACATAAACACCATTGGCCACCATTGACTTGTGGGTAGTGCACACCAGGTATGGAGATGTACTGACATCCCTTGTGGTTACTGTAGCCTAAGACATTCTGGGTAAGGCCCCTCCCTTTCCAGGGGCCTTGGGGATGTTGGAGCTCTGCTGACAATGTCCAGCTATGGATTATGAAGGAAAATAAGCCCCACTCCTATGTCATTAGCTCTTTTATTTTTAACCAAATCAACAAATTTGTTATTTTATACATGATACAACCCACTCCAGAGGAGAAGAGCCAAACATATGTCAAACCTATTCAGCAAAGTTAGCCTAGAACTAAATACCAGGTAATGTTTCTCAATTAGACATGTTAATCCCCTCACAAAAGCCAGACAAGTATGGATGCATTCATACCAAGCCCCTCAGCTTAGTCTCTGAAAATCTCCTTATGGTGTATGGCTGAGACAACCCAGCTGCACCACGGGCCTGGGATCTCAGGTAATAAAAGGAAATAATCCCTTTATTACTGCATAAACAGGATCATTTGTATGCACCCTTGCCGAACAGTTCATTCCTTCCTGTGAACTTGCTCACTGGTATCTGGGGTGTTTTTTAAAAGTACATCGAGACTTCCTATATAAGTGGTGTTTCCTTTATGACAAAGTATATTTTCTATAAATTTTTGCACCTCTTATGAAAGCCTGAGTGCACTTAGACAATCAACTCCCAGGGTTTCATTATTCAATTAAATTCGACAAACATTTATGCAACAAGCCCTCTCATAAAAATCATCCCATCCTGTGAAATGCTTGCTGATTTGTAAATCAAGAATGGATGAGTTTAAAGCTTACAGTCTACACCACTTTAAAATGTCAGTGAAACTGACTTGTTCTGCTCAGAATCCAGCTGCTGCGAGCATTCACCCTGCGTTCTACCATGTGGAGGCTGTGTAAAGCTTTGGATGACCACCACCCATCTCTGATCTATCAATGAACAAGTATTTAAATGCTCACCTATGTGCCAGGCACTGTGACACGTACTAAGGATTTAATCTTAAGAGAAAAAGAGGAAGAGGGCCTTTGGAGTTTTCATATTCCCTGCTTCAGAAATCATCCTTTGGATTTTAGCCTCTTAGTGAGAGCTAAGCTTCAGTCAAGACTTGACACAGTTTAGTTAAATTGAGAGGCACGTATGGCATAGTAAGTGTAGTAATGAACTTGGAGGCTGGAAGATCTCGGTTTGAGTCCTGCCTCAGGCACTTGCAAGCTGTGTAACCCTTGGGCAAATAACTTCTTTGAGTCTCAGTTTATCCATCTGTAAAAAGGAGACAAAAATAGCACCAACCTTACAGCATTGAGGAGAAGAACAAGAAGACAATTGGGACAGACTTGGCTCTTCTCAGCAATACAAGGTTCAAAGACAGCTCCAAAGAACTCATGATGGAGAGAGCTATCTACATCCAGAGAAAGAATTAATGGAGTCTAAATGCAGATTGAGGCAAACTGTTTGCTCCCTCTCTTTTTTTCTCTTCTTTTTTGGTTTTGTTTTTTCTTTCTCATGATTCATTCCATTGGTTATAATTCTTCTTTACAACTTGACTATTGACTATCGTGTAAATAAGTTTAATGTGGAGGTATATATAGAACATATATTGTATTCCATGCCATCTTGGGGGGAGAGAGGAGGGAAGGGAGTGGCAGAAAATTTGGAACTCAAAAACTTGTGGAACTGAGTGTCGTAAACTAAAAATAAAAAATCTAAAAAAAATTTTTTTTAAAAAGAAGATGATTGAACATTTACCCAGTTATCTTGGTGTCACCAAACACAGTTTTTATACTGTTACAGGGTGGAGAAAAGGAAGAGCAGAGACCAACCTCATCTAAAACTCTGTTGAGTTGTGGGAATTTGTTCACTGAGATTTGTGGAACTAATTTAAAGCTTCTCTCACTGACTGTTGCCCAAGGACAGTCACCAAAATGACACAGTCCAATTAGCCAGGACAGAAGTCTAGTAAGAGCTCAGCTCTAGCCCTATTTTTTTAAAAGATAGTTGGTACCTTTTGTTTAGGTATCTATTAGGTATTCATAGCCAGGAATAATAGATTGGTTCCCTTAGCCTCCTAAATAAAATGAACCCTCCTTTGAAAAAAAGAAAAACATTTTAGCCAAACCAAAAGACATAGGTTTGATAGCATATGCAGCTTTCCATACCCATAAATCCCCGATACTCTATTGAAAGGAGGGAAATACTACAGCAAGATTTCTCCAGTGTCAAGCTTGGTCATTGCAATCACACAGAGCTCGGGTCCATCTCCTCCTTTCCTTTTATTAGGATTATTGCAGGCATTGTGCACAGGTTCTCCAGCCATTGCTCCCTTCTCTTTACATCTGTTTATAAACTACTCCCATTTTTCTCTAAATTTCTCACATCCATCTCACTTTCTGCAAAAAGCCTTTCCAGTTTTCCTTAATGTCAGTGCATCCCTCTAGTCTGTTACCTCTAGTTTATCCTGTTTGTATCTTTGTTTATACTTGTTGCTTGCAAGCATCTTCCCTCTCATTAGATCATGAGCTCCTGGAGGGCAGGGACAGTCTTTTGCCTTTCTTTGTATACTCAGTTCTTAGCATTTACTGCATCCTGGGCCGTCTCCAGTCGTCCTGATTAATATCTAGCCACTGGACCCAGATGGCTCTGGGGGAGAAAGTGAGGCTGGTGACCTTGTACAGCCCTCCCTCACTCAAATCAAAGTCAATTGCAAGTTATATCATCATATCCGTGATGTCATGGTCCTCTTCGAGAATGAAGGACAAACCACACACAAACACACACACACACACACACACACACACACATGCTTAGGATTTATATCCCCTGGCACATAGTATGCACCCAATAAATGCTCGTTTACTGGCTGACAGCACAATAATATTCCATTATATTTATATTTGAAAACGTGCTGAATCATTCCCCAATCGATAGGAACCCTCTTTGCTTCCAGGTTTTTTGTTTTTGTTTTCTTTTGCTACCACAAAAAGTGGTGCTGTGGTCCTATTTCTTCTTGAGAAAAGAGTCTCTCTGATGTTTATTGAGGGGAAAGAAGTTATGAAGTTTGGCATGGGGAAGAGGAGGATGAAGAGAACAGAAGATTGTGTAAACCAGGTATAAGGCAGAACATTTGCATAAGACCTTCTCCATTATTAGAGAAAATGATGACTCCATGACTCCATGTCACAAACTTAAATAAGGGACAGATTTGGTGCAAAGACTTGTGGAAGAAAGACATTCCTCTTCCCTCCTGCTTTAAAAGAAGACACACACAACTCCAGATTCTTCAGGAAGAAATCCAGGAAAAGAGGCCAGACTTGGGAGGGCAGACATGTAGGGAAAAGTTGGCTCCTTAATATGTCCTGATTTCTATCTTAACTCCCTACAGACTTCAGGGAATTTCCCTTTGCATGAGATAGAAACCTCTCTCTTGGTTGAGCTGAGATATTTTGCTCTCAGTGGGAGAGATTATTCGCTCTGTGTATTTTCTATCATATTCTAATCTGTATAACTTCTCTTATTTGTTTCCTGTCTCTCAGATAAATGAATTTACTAATCATTATTTATGGTGATCATTGGGTGAGAGCCTTTTGATACCCCAACTTTGGAGTACCTTTTCCTTTTTTTTCAAGTGTCATTTGCTTTCTTTTAGCTAATTTATTTATTTTTAGTTTTCAATGTTTACTTCCATAAGTTTTAAATTTTCCCCCTCCCTCCCCAAGGCAGCCTGCAATCTGATATAAGCTATACATGTACAATCATATTAAACATTTCCACATTAGTCATGTTGTGAAAGAAGAATCAGAACAAAAGAGAAAAACCACAAGAAAGAAAAAAAAACAAAATAAAAAGAGAAAATAATATGCTTCGATCTACATTCAGACTCCATAGTTCTTTCTCTGGATGTGGATTGCATTTTCCATCATGAGTCCTTTGGAATTGTTTTAGGTCCTTGCATTGCTGAGAAGGGCTAAGTCTATTAAAATCAGTTATCGCAGACTATAGTTGTTACATCTTTTCCTCTTTAAGGCACAGCAGCATGAACCTCAGGCATAAATCATTTCACTAGATTAGCAATATTTTGGACCACAGGCATATATGATTTGAGTTGGATTCTGCCTCTCTAAGGAATGCAGAGTAGAAAGACTTGGTGCTCCTTCTCCCAGGCCCCTCCAGGTAGATATCATAATTTCCCTTGGAGAAGGTGGGCAAGATTCTCAGCATCTCTATAAAAGCTTCTCCATGAGCCACCTATGAACAAACCATGTGGACATGGTCATAAGCTGCAATTCTTCCACTCTTTTCCTCTCTCTTATTAATGAATAGCCTGCTAAATATTGGGTAAGACAAAAATATTTTAAAAATTAAAAAAAAAACAACTTTACCTTCTAAACTAAGAAATAGAAGTCTGAATGTGATTATTGGTGTACCCATCTCTGGTACAAAGTTCTCATCTTCCTACCCCTGCAGTACATTTCCTGTTGAGGTTTTAAAGGCCACTTGATTCTAAATGCAGTTTTTGTCTAAGAGTACCTTGTTGACATTGTACATGATGGGAACATTGAGTCATTTTCATCTTTCCCTCTAGAAAGTTTGATAAATGGTATTATTCAGCCCATCGAGTATTTGATGATACATTGTACTCTTTATGAGCCCTTATATAGGGAGGACATCAGAGGAAAATTTTTTCTTTAATAAAAGTCGTTTACTCCATTTTGATTAGTGGAAATGTTAATCATCTGGGGAAGAAAAGAACACAAGACCATTCTGGGATTTAGAGAAGCATTTTATGAAAGGAAGAGCCTTTGCACTAACCAATTCAAAGAGTCCTTGAGAAAACATTTTAACCATATTCTGTTTAAAAAGATTTTCAGGGCATCTCCAACTCTGTTCCATTTCATTACTTGGTACCACTTCAAGACCTTTCAAGACTATTTCCCAGCCATTCAGCTTGGTTTCCATTGGTTTCCTTGAATATACTCAGAAAAAGATGATAGCAAGCTTGGGTTATTAAGGAAAGGGAAATAGTAACTTTTTTGCCAAAATTACAGCTTTAGTGGTCTACCATGACAGCCCAATGAGAATTTTATTAAAAGAGAAATCAACAAATGTCTTTCCTGATCTTTTGGTTGGATGGATAAGATTCAGTAGAGCATATGTCAGAGAACATTGTTCACATAGGAAAAGAAGCTCACAACTTTCTCATATTTAGCTGACATTCAAAACTATGAAATATATGTCGGATAAAGAAATTCATTGATTCCATAAAACATTTAATAAGCATCCAGTGTACACAGAGCATTGTTAGGCATTGGAAGCAGATACAAACTTAAGATGTGATCTCTTTCCTCAGTGATAATAACTTAAGATTTGCAAAGTACTTTATAAATATTTCATTTCATCTACACATAAACCTTGGGAAATCAGTGCTATTGTTGTCCCCATATTACAGATGAAGTAACTGGAGCTCACAGAAGTTATATAACAATCCCTAGTCACACAGGTAAAATAAGTGTATGAGTTGGGATTTGAATCTAGGTCTGCCTGACACCATGTCCGGTACTCCATCCATTATATCTTGCTGTCTTTCAAGTAAATTAAAGTCTGGTAAAAACATTAATTCCTCTTCTCTTTCCCAATGGGGCTCCCAGAAAAGCTAACCAGGTTCAAGGTCCTCTGTGGGTCACTATTCACTCAAATAATAGCTAAACACCACCTCCTGATTCATTTACTTATGCTAGTCAGACAGAGGACATACTTAGTTTTTTGCTTGTTCTTAAGTCATTTAATAAAATAGCATAGAGAATAAAGTAGCTATAGAATATTTCCTTCATAACTCTATTATATTCTCCCATTTATAGACATTTCATCAGTTGAAAGAGTGGATACACCTAGGAAACAGACATGGAAGGGCATACATGTAGAGAACATGTATAAAAAGGGCATCCACATTAATGTTACATAAGTGTAGCAAGCATGTGTATCCAGGACAGATGGAAGGAGGGGCAACTCATGCCTCTGATATTGCTGGACACAGATAACTTCTAAAATAAAAGTATATGAGAATTTAAAAGAGGATGGGGGAATGGAGGAAGGTCGCACGGTAGCTCTGGCAGCTGAGTTGGACCTTAAAGGAAAAGTAGGATTTTAACAGGTGCATAGCTGTCCATCCCATCAGACTGTGAGCTTTGAGAGTAGGGCCTGTTTTTTTTGCCTTTCTTTGTATCCTCCATACTTAGCAGGGTGCCTGGAACATAATAGGTGCTTAATAAATGCTTATTGACTGATCAACTCAAGTGAATATAGTGGAGAACATTCAAGGCTTAGGGAATGGCATGGGTAAAAGTACAGAGAGAGGAAAGTATGGGTATTCAAGTATTGCATGAATATTAGCCAATATTAATTGTCAATCAACAAATATTTATTAAGCACCTACTATGTGTCAAGCACTGTGCTATGCACTAGGGATGCAAAGAAAGGCACAATACAGTGTCTGCTTTCATGGAGCTCCTACTATGATGAAGAAGACAACATACAAACAACTATCTACAAACAAGCTCTCTACAGGTTAAATTGGAAATAATTAAAAGAGAAGCTCTACTATTAATAGGGTTTGAGAAAAGCTTATGGTTGAAGGTTAGATTTTATCTGGGACTTGAAGGAAGCCAAGAAGCAGAGATTCAGAGGGAGAACATTCCAGAAGTGAAAAACAACCAGTGAAAAAACCTATCATTTTCTGGAATGTCTTGTACCAGGAGAAACAGCAAGGATGCTGTCACTGGATTATTGAGTGTGTGTGTGTGTGTGTGTGTGTGTGTGTGTGTGTGTTGGGGGGAGGGGACTAAAAGGCATAAGAAGACAGGAAATGTAGGGAGCAGGCAGATTATGGAGGGCTTTGAACACCAAGAATGAGATTTTTACATTTTATCCAGTAAGTGATAAGGAGTCAATGGAATGCATTGAATATATGCGTTTCTGGAGCAACAGAGGGTGACATGGTCAGATTTGTGCTCTAGGAAGATCACTTTGACAATGGGTGAAGGCTCGACTATACTAGGAAGAAAGAGACTTATGGCAGGGAGGTCAAGCAGCAGGCTACTGCAATAGTTCAGGTGCGAGGAGATGAGGGCCTATACCAGGAGGGTGACAGTGTCAGAGGAGAGAAAGGTACATATACAAGAGATGTAAAATGGTAAAATCTACAGTCCTTGGCAACAGATTAGAGATGGGGGTGGGGGTGGGGTGAGAGAGAGTGAGTAGTTGAAGGTGACACCTAGATTGCAAGTCTGGATGACTATGAGGATGGTAGAGCCCTCAATAGAAACAGGAAAGTCAGGAAGAAGGTAGGGTTTGGGGGGAAAGATCAAGAGTTCAGTTTTGGAGATGTTGAGGTTAAGATGTCTACTGAACATCCAACACAAGATATCTAATAGGCAATTCGAGATGTAAGATTGGAGATGTTATAGATGGATAAGCAGATTTGAGATTCATCAGCATAGAGATGATAATTAAATCCACAAGAGCTGATGAGGTCAAGTGAAATAGTGTAGAGGGAGAAGAAAAGAGGGTCTAGGACAGAATCCCATCAGACACTCAGTGTTGACAGACACGACCTCGTTGAAAATTTAGCAAAGGAGACTAAAAACTAGCAGTAAGATAGGGTGAAAGAAATCCATAAAAACTTAGAGAGAAGAGAATATCAAAGAAAAGAGGGTGATCAACAGTGGCAAAGACTACCAAAAAAGAGGATGAGGTTTTTTTTAAGTCCATTAGTTGTAACTGTCAATAACTTTAAAGAGAGCAGTTTTAGTTGAATGATATCAGAAGCCACACTGTAGAGGGTTAAGACAAGAGCAAAAGGAAAGGAGATGGAAATACCTATTGTAGAAGACCTCAAAGAGGTTAGCCACAAAAGGGAGGGGAGATGTGGATGATACTGCCAAAAAAATTTCATGAACAGTTTATTTTGAGCTATGTGTTATTTTTTAATCAGAGAGTTATCTTAGTCTTTCTATAGATTATCTAGATTCCTCCAAAAAGTAATGGGAAGAAAAACATAGCTTCCTTTATATCTCTCAAGGATCTAGCAAACTAAACTGTGAGGCAATTTTATTTCTGTTTCTCTCAAATTTGGGATTTTGTCAAAGGTCATGCATTTTTTCCAGGATGAAGGAAATGAGAGGCTAATTTCCCAGTGGCTCTCACCAGAGAATTCACAGCATGCTTTCACTAAGATTTTTTCTACTTTGGAAAGATATTTGGGTTAGCAATATTTAATAGCACTGTTAACACCACAGAAAGTCAGAGAATTTATTTGAAAAAATACATATAATTTGGAAAGCATTTAGGAAAGCAAAAAGAAGTCTGAACTATTTTAAAAGAAAGAAATTCTCTAGTTCCAAAGAAGGCTTTGGAATTTTATCACCCTTGGAGTTCAATTTAAGTTGTTCATTCAGTCTTTAAATATTGTCCTTCTGCCTATAGCTTTTCAAACTTCTTTCCAGAATAAAAAAATGTGTTATTATATTGAAAAATTTTAGATATGCCAAAATCCAGAGTCTATGTGATGGAAACATAAAAGTTCTATAGTTTTTGTAGCACAGAACAGTCTGATCTGTCTGGGCCCAGCCTAGCCAGTACATTAAGTCCTCCAGACTATTTTTGAGGCATGGGGAAAGAATGGAGATGAAATGTAGGGGAGAAGAAAGAATAGAGGCAGAATGAAGGGTAGGAATAGAGGTGAAAGGCCTGGATATTGTAGGAATATAAGTCAAATTGTGAAGTAGAACCATGTTGAAACACGAAAAATACCTTTATTTTATTCTTCTACCAAGACAAGCACATGCCCCCAACCAAGCTCTAAGCTTCCAGAGGTTGAATACTTCTTTTTTATCTATTACAGAGTCCAGCACCATGAGCCAATGAATGCTTAAAATAAATTACTGGCTTGTCATAAGGATCATCTCAGCCATCAAAAAGTGGAAGAATCAATGAGGAAAACTGCTATTCTAGACCTATTTATTACCAATTGCTATGAAATATTTGCTAGGATGAAAATGATGAAAACTTAAGGGAGAAGTGACCACTCTACTTAGAACTCATGAGAGAGAAGAGGCAAGTGTAAGATTAACGGGGAATAAGATCTTCCCCACCCATCAATAGGCCTCATGTGGAGACCATTAAGGGAAGCTTGCTTATAAGAAGGCTTACACACCTTTTGTTAATTTCTAATTAGAAACTGTGCCTAAAGAGTATCTATTTTGAGAGGTGAGCTTTTGCTTTGGGAGGTTGCTTATGAGGAAGATGTTGTGATTCCCTGGTCAAAACTCTGAGTGGTCATATGTTCAGAGCTCTCTGACTTCTCAGAGGTAAATGTTCTCTCGATTGAGTGGTGGATGTAAAGCTTTGGTTCAGGCAGTAGAGCCCTGTCTGTTGGTCTTTATTTCTCTTTGTATTTTTTTCTGCTTAATTAAAGCAGATAATTGGTCCCTTTTAAGTTGCTTTCCTCAGTAAAGCAGATAAAAGAACCTGCACTAGCAGCCATCCTAGGTATGGCAGTGTGTTTGCTGCTACAGCAAGCAGAATCTGATATGCACCCTAGATTTTCAGAGAACAGATTTTAAAGAGTTAGAGAAAAGACAGGCAGGATGCCATGAACTAATTTTTTTTTAAAAAGGAGGTAGCACAGGAGGAATGACAATATCTCAAGAATGAAATTCTGAGGACGACAATAAAAACAATTCTGATAAGAAAGAGAGGAGAAGATGTTCAAAGAGATAGATGTGGATACACAACCAACTTGGATATCCAACCAGGTCAAGGAATGGAGGATAACTGCAAATGCATGTCATGGTCTTTATAAAGACAATGTCAAGAGTGTTAAAGCTCACAATGAGTTGAGTCTGACACATAATGAATGCTGAAGACAACAAAAGGAAGGGAAAGGTTTATTTTTTGTTGTGTTTTTTTTTAGATAGTTGTGGAGCAAGAGAAGACTTAAAGGAGGGATAGAATCAGTGTTTAGCATAAATAAAGAAGAGAAGGAGAAACTCTTTGACCTATAAGAGTTAGAAAAGACCTTAGAACATGGACCATAGAATGTTTGATCCAGAAGGATCTTTACAGTGTACATCATAGAACACTGGACCTGAAAGAGACATTAGCACGTAGACTTCAAGAGTTGGAAAAGACCTTATGACATAGATTGTCAAAGCTGGAAAGACTATGGAATATAAGAATTGAAGGATGATTAGATAGGAGGAGGATTAGAATTCTAAGACATCTCTTATAATTTCTCTCACTCTAACATCCTATCCTGATGCCTCCTGGCATGGTGTGACTGGATTCTCCAAGATTATGCCAGTGCAAGTTCTGGTAGATCCTCCCAACCTGGAAAAATTTCAAGTACATGCCTGAAAATGGAAGCTCCAAGAGCCTCCATCTCTTTTATTTCTTCTGTCCCAGTTCTTCCTCCTCAAGCTCTTCAGATCCTGCTGAAAAAGGACCATGGTGGAGAATAATAAATAGGTAAGTGGATTATAGACATGTATAAAATTTATTAAAATGTAAGTGCATAATACATAGACAGGTGAGTGTGTGTGTGTGTGTGTGTGTGTGTGTAAGATTAGGGTGGGATTGTGAATGAATTTGATGTCCCATCTCTGCTCATTTGCATAAGCTATGCCCCATGCCTGGAATGCATTTCCTCTCTTTAAGAATGCCTAGCTTCTTTCAAAGCTCATTCCAGATGGTGCCTCCTGTCTGATGCCTTTCCTGACCCCTTCCCCCAGCTTCCAGTGCTTCCCCGCTCACCAAATTATTTTGTATTTATGTTAAATATATTTGTATCTACTTATAAGTTTCATTTCCCTCAATAAACTGTATGTTCCTAGAGGGCAGAAACTATTTAATTTTTATCTTTTAATCCTAGCCCAATGTCTAATGCTTAGAAGATAGTTAATAAATTCCAGTCGATTGAATGATTATTGTCTCAAAACCCACTTGCAGAGATTTTCATTGCCAGACAACCATTAGGTAATGAATTTTTTTTTTTTGGCCATAGAAATTTATGAAGACTATCTACAAAGTCTTGGAGGGATCACAATCTGTGCTGATGGGAAGACTGCCCACATGATGAAAAGCGTCCTTGGAGCATTAAAGTATAAATTACCTCCTGAAATCAGCAGGAACATGCAAAACACTGGGAATTTGGATGCCTAAGCCAGGTTTCCACAGAACTGAGATACCCCTTGTGATCGTTCCTATTCACAATTTTTTTTGTTTTTTTTTGTTTTTCTATTCCTGGCATTATATCATTCTAGGGAACTCCCAGTGTGGAAATTACCTGTGGTCCTAAAAACGGGGAATTTATCAGCAACTTATCAAGTTGCCTGGGGTCTTGAGGAGGTTAAGTGACTTGAGTACAGTAATACAGCTAGTAGGTACAAGAGGCAGAATTCAATCCCCAGGTCTTCCTGATTCTAAGGCCAGACTTCTTATCCACATTACCTTGATTCTCCAAACATGCTGTCATTATAGGATTTTTATATCAGAAATAGGAATATATCTTCATGGTTTCATAAAAATCGCACAATTTCATGGATAAAATTTGCCCTTTTTACCCCTTCCACATTGACTCCCTCCTCCTTCTCTCCCTCCCTACCCTCCTCCCCAGCTACCAGTGTGCATTTTATTGTCCCAGGCAAGATGCCTGAGAAATTAAAAAAAAATGAAAGAAACAAGGGGAGGGGTATACTCCTCCCATTCTGAGTGGCTCCTGCTGTTGGAAGATATGTGGTTTTGTACCAGGTGAAACAAGAATCTGTCATTTGGCAAGCACACGTCTTTGTCAGTATTCACCCTAGCAACCTAAGCTGACTCAGCCCTGCTCTTCTCAACTTTCCACCACAGGCCCCAACTTTAGCTGAACCCATGATTAGGAATGATGTGTTCTCCGCAAGTCCTCCATTCCAAGAATAAATTTTAGGGAGAATGAAGCAGCTTTTGCAATTTAATTTTCCGTAAAGTACAGAGATAAAGTCGACCTTCACTGGAACATAACAAAATGTCCTCCCAGTAACAATTTCATTTCTATTCAAGGGTTACCCCCTTCCCCAAACCTTTTTTTCCTCTCTTAAAGATCTGAGTATGTGCCATGAGCAAACAAGCTCAGGGATTCAATGGAATAAGCATCATGAAATGTGGGGGAACTGGAGACATGTCAATAATTAAAAGTCAAAACTGGCCCTTCTTAGCAATGACAACAAAATGCTACCTATGTGTTTCCAAAGACTGGCCCACAGCCCTCTATTCTGACTTGAAGGCCGGTACAACTACCCTGCTCACAGACAGCTGTGTTCCAGCTGGCAGAGTTCAGCAAAATGGAGAATGGAGGCTGCCACTTGATAAAATGCATTCATTTCCCAGCAGGGAAAATTAACTGTCTACACAATGCTGCACTTGATGTAAATATATTGTAGGTTTAATTCCAAAACCACCTCCTAATTTGTTTTAAATTGGCCTAATAATAATTATTGCTCCAAGTTACAGCCGAGAAATGACTCCTGACTTTGGAAGGGCTAATTGGGACTGCAGGTGCTATTTATTTATGCTGCTGTAATTTTTCCTATAAAGATCATTATCACTTAATTTTAAATGGCAGCTGCTTTTAGGAATATTTCATCACATGGTGGTAATGCTTTGATTGATCATGGGAGTTCAGACCCTACTGTTTTATAGAAGGGCCTGTTGGTATTTCCACAAGAAACTCCCTGAAACTCTCAGTTTATAATACCTGGGTTGTTTCAGCTCCTATCGGGTCACTCCATTTGTCAGGTCATCAGTAACCAAGTGATAAATTTTAAGAATACAACCCTGTTGAAAATAATCGAGTCTTTTTCTTTTCATCTAAAAGTTTAAACATACTCACAAATACACATACATACACACACACGTGTACACACACATTTTCAATGTAGCTTCAAATAACTTCTTTTTCAATATCCTCTCACTGTAAATCAGAGTACTTTTGAAAGAAATTAGTTTAAACTGAGTATTTCCTTTAAATTGTTGCTATTTTTAAAAGAGGCTAAGAGCTTTCTGGACTTTAAAGAGGGGAAATGCTTGAGATGTCCACTGTGTTCTTAGATACAATTCTTTACAGTTTTATAATAACTGGCAATTACATAGTGTTTTAAGCTTTGTAGAATGCTTTATATGCATTATCATTCCTCCTTTGCTCTTGTTCAAGGGCTCTTAACCTAATGTCCATGAATTTTAATTTTTTTAATGTTGATAATTGTATTTCAATATCATTAGTTTCCTTTGCAATCCTACGCATTTTATTTTATGCATTTAAAGATATTATTCTGAGAAGGGGTTCCTAGGTTTTAGCAGATTGTCAAAGGGGTCCATGACACACACAATAAAGATTAAGAACACATACTCTAATCTCTGAAGAAAAGCCTAAGTGGCTCCCACCTAACTTTCCAATCTTATTTCACATTACTCCCTTTCATAGTTCATTTTTCTAAGCAAACTGTCCTAGCCATTCCTTTTACATAGCACTGCACCTCTCCTCCCCATTTTGCCTTTTTTTTTTATAAATTTCTTTATTTATTTTTAGTTTACCACACATGGTTCTACATAGTTTTGAGTTCCAGTTTTTCTCCCCTCCCTCCCCAAGACGGCATGAAGTCTCATATAACTGTCATGTATAACTTCGCATTGAATTAATTTATGCACTAGTCAAGGCGTGGAGAAGAATTTTGACCAATGGAATGAATCATGAGAAAGAAGAAACAGAACCAAAAAAAAAAACCCCAATAACAAAAACAAAAGAGAAGCAGAAAAGGCAAGCATGTAGTGTGCCTCAGTTTGTATTCAAACTTCGCAGTTCTTTGTCTCGATGAAGATAGCATTCTCCATCGTGAGTCCCCTGGAGTTGTCCTTGCCCCTTAGGTTGCTGAGAAAAGCACAGTATGTCAGGGTTGGTCCTCACGGAATCCATATATCTGTGGCTGTGCACAACGTTCTCCTGGCTCTGCTCCGCTCATTCAGCATTATGTCGTGTAGGTTTTTCCAGGTTGTTATGAAGTCTGCATCATCCCCATTTCTTATGGCACAATAGTATTCTATCACCTTCATATACCACAGCTTGTTCAGCCATTCCCTAATTGATGGGCATCCCTATGATTTCCAATTCTTGGCTACCACATAGAGAGCTACTATAAATATTCTTGTACATATGGGTCCTTTTCCCGCTTGCGTGATTTCTTTGGGATACAACCCTAGAAGTGGTATTGCTGGGTCAAAGGGTATGAACATTTCTATAGCCCTTTGGGCATAGTTCCAAACCGCCCTCCAAAATGGCTGGATCAGCTCACAACTCCACCAGCAATGCAACAATGTTCCAATTTCCCCACATCCTTTCCAGCATTTATCATTCTCCTGATTTGTTATTTTAGCCAATCTGACAGGAGAGATGTGGTATCTAAGAGTTGTTTTGATTTGCATTTCTCTAATCAGCAGCGATCCAGAGCATTTTCCCATATGCCTATAGATAGCTTTAATTTCTTCCTCTGAAAACTGCCTGTTCATATCCTTTGACCATTTCTCAATTGGGGAAATGGCTTGTATTCCTATATATTTGGCTCAGCTCCCTGTATATTTTAGAGATGAGGCCTTTATCAGAGATACTAGTTGCAAAGATTTTCTCCCAATTTTCTGCTTCCCTCCTAATTCTTGTTGCATTGGCTTTTTTTGTACAAAAACATTTCAATTTGACATAATCAAAATTATCCATTTTGCATTTTGTAATGCTCTCTATCTCTTGTTGGGTCATGAATTCTTTACTTTTCCACAAATCTGATAAGTAAACTATTCCTTGCTTTCCCAAATTACTTAGAGTATCAACTTTTACTCCTAAATCATGAACCCATTTTGACTTTATTTTGGTATATGGTGTAAGATATTGGTCTATGCCCAGTTTTTGCCCTACCATTTTCCAATTTTCCCAACAGTTTTTGTGAAATAGTGAATCATTAGCCCAGAAACTGGCCTCTTTGGGTTTATCAAAGAGTAGATTGCTAAACTTGTTGATTTCACCTACTTGTGTACCTATCCTATTCCACTGATCCACACCCCTGTTTCTTAACCAGTACCAGGCAGTTTTGATGACTGCTGCTGTGTAGTACAGTTTAATATCTGGTGTGGCTAAGCCACCATCTCTAGCATGTCTTTTCATTAATATCCTAGATACTCTAGACCTCTTGTTTTTCCAAATGAATTTTGTTATTATTTTGTCCAGCTCAGTAAAAAAATTTTTTGGTCGTTCGATTGGTATGGCACTGAATAGATAGATTAATTTAGGTAGAATTGTTATTTTTATTATATTAGCTCGGCCTAACCATGAGCAACTGATATTTCTCCATTTATTTAGATCTGATTTTATTCGCGTGAAAAGTGTTTCATAGTTATGTTCATATAGGCCCTGGGTTTGTCCCCATTTTGCCTTTGAACAAGGGATCCCCCTTCCCTACAATAAACTCCTTCCTTCCTTGTCTCTGCCTCTTATAAATTGCTGACTTAGAATTACTAACAGAATTCAGGACGCAACTCATGCACCTTCCTAAAGGAAACCTTTATTGATTGCCACAGTCGTTAGCAATCTATCCCTCTCAAATTCTGTAGTAGAATGTAATCCCCTTGAGGGCAGGCGCTGTTTTCAATTTCATCATTTTTTTCATTTAATATACCTCCAGTACCTGGCATAGTTCTTTGCACATGGTAGGTATTTAATATATGCTTCTTGGATTGGCTTGCATCTCATTCGAGCCTAGGGATAATCCTATGAAGGTGATATTTTGATTCTTAACCACCTTTCACAGATGAGAAAGCTGAGATTCAAAGACATTGGGTCTTGCTCTTGGTCACTCAGGTAGTAAGAGCAAAGGCAAACTTTAGACACAGGTCTTTCCAACTCCATGTTCTACATGCTGCCTAATACACCAAACTGTGACCCGGTAAATAATAAGAAACAGGAACCTATCAGTGATGCTCAAGACTGCCGTGGTCCTTAGGTCAGACCAAAAAGTAGGCTTACAACAAACCTTTCAAGAGATAGCCTCCACAGGTAAAAACAAAGTGAGAGAAACAGCTGCCTGTATGACTCCATGAATATTACATACTTGGCTGTTCATCTCTAGTATCCTGGGATGTAGAGCAGAGAAGGGGTGCTATAAAATTCCTCTGCCCAAGTCTTCTACCCTCTTTTTCTAAACCATCTGAAGAGAATTTGATAACAAAATCCCTGGAACACAAATCCCCTTGTGAATAAGAAAGCATAAGTAGTGCAAACCCATTATCCACTCCCTCCACCCTCCCACCCCACCAGGGACTGGAAACAGAAACTTTAGTTAATTGGAGGCCCAGTGGAAATCTAAAGCATGATATACTAAGTGGGGCATTATGCAGTGCACAGAAATGAAAAGCTACAGGAGGAACCTCCTTCACCCCCTGGAATTTAACCCCCTCCAGGATTTGCCAAGATCTGTGTTTACAGTCTGAAAAGTTATCCTAGATCAAAATCAGAACCATTTCATAAGATTTTGAACCACAGAACAAAATGGATACCTGGCTCTACTCTGGATACATGCTGTACCCACATTTTGGGATATGTGGTATGGGAGCCAGGGGAAAATTTGGTCACATAGAAATAGGGAAGGATGGGGGAAGGTTGGGAAAAGAATTCAGAATGGGGATTAAGGGACATGGAAAATCTTCCTCTAGCCCTATTAAGTTAAAACTATTCCGAGGGTACACACCCTACAAGTTTTAGAGGTCACAAAAAAGTTGGAAGGATGGTAACAATGCTTCCCAAAAGCAAATCAGAGTATTTCCCAACCTGCTTCTTCTGTGTTAACCAAGAACAGGTCCTTGATTTAAAACCAACTCCTTCTAATTTTGGCATGTACGGATTATTCCTATAAGGTAGCCCAAATTCTGTAAGGCTCAAAGTGTCATAAGTATAACATATATGTGGCAAAATAAGCATGTTGTTGCCTACATATGGCTTGGATTGTAAGCCCCTTGAAAATAGGAATTGTTTCATTCTTTGTATTTGTATTTTCAGTGCCTAGAAAAAGCCTGGCACGTATTAGGTGTTTAAGAAACAATTGCCTGCTAATTAACTGATTTATACACACACACACACACACACACACACACACACATATGAGAGAGAGAAATAAGAAGTTAGTTAAATAAGAAGACAATGGCTTTGCCCTCCGCTTAGCTTTTGGGATTACTCAGATTCATTTTCATGGGGCACCACAGTACTACAAACTAATGTGGCCATTTGTTGTCTATAGACAGACAACCCCTGAAATTATCTGATAGGGATTCAGGTTGATAATATGGAACTGATAAGAGTCAGAGGAAGGCTATCTAACCCTAAGTCAGAGAGAGGCTTGAAACAGAGACTGTGTTCCTGCTAGCAGTAAGAAATGTGTTTAAAGACAAACTAAATGTTTAGAAGTTCCAATTATCTGGCTTTTCTGTGTTCCAAAAGAGCTCAGTCCCTGGAGGCAAAGATTCTGAGAGTTGACAGGTCTTTCTTCTTATGAAGAAGAAATAACTGAGGTTTTCTTTCTTAGTCCAATGATAGGTATGTGGGAGTCATGTATTTCTAAGAGCATAGATGTTTAGCATCTGGGAACTAAGAGAGAGCCACACCTTCTCATTTGGGGAAGGCATAGCAGAGGAAGCCAGCTGAAGCATAGAAGGGAAAGTTAAGTGAGGAGCAAAAACACAACACTCAATGGAGGGTGGTACTGATGTAACACTGTAATGACAATTTAGATTTGAAGATCTTTCCCACCCATTAATAGGCCATATGACCTGCTTATTTCACAGGAAGCCTAAGACACATGTGGCAGGAGGAGCTTGCTGAGAGGGAAAGGAAAGTGTATCACAGGAAATGCAGAGAGAGCAGTTAGAGCTGAGGGAAAGAGCAGACATGTGGTGGCTGTGAGTGATTGTTGGTGGCAAGGCCCCAGCAGTGGGGCAGAAGATTATGGGATGGAGTGGTTCTCTGCTGTGATATTGTGTATTGAATTCTTTGCTGCTATGATGCATTGGGCTTATTGGTTTTGGGATCTGGTTCTCTGATGTCTGAATAAACGGTTTACTTCTTCTACCTTCTATATGGAGAGTCTACTATATTTTGTGATACAGAACCACATAGGCATATTGACAATTATCATCTATGTTGTGTTTATTGCCTTGCTAATACAAATGCCCAGTAGGAAGCAAAGATTTGATGTGACATCCAGATGAAGGTCCAAAGACAGCAGCACCCAATAGGAGGAGCAGGCCCAAAGAGAGGAGCTCACCAGAAGGCATCAGCAGCTCTGCATTAAAGGGGCAAGTTGTCCTCCACATATGCGCCCATCCCCTAGCCACACGTGTTCCCCATGTGTTTGTCCCCTACAAACGCTCTTAATCTCACTCTTACCACTTATGATTTGTGTATTTGTGAAACAATGTGCTCTAGATTTATGGTGGTGGGGAAAAGGAAGGTTTTATTGCTACTTTTCTTACTCTGTTCTTTTATTAAATGCATTTTCTTTGAACTAATTCTGTCCCCCAGTTGACTAGTAGAAGTAATGGTGGAATCTTATGAAGTATGGCTTTGAGTGACTATGAACCCACAGATAATATTGAAACTTGGGTAGTTTTTCTAGGGCTCCAGATACAAGAGGGGATGTCCCAAGTTCTAAATCCCCTTTGGTGGCTAGAAAATTCTGAATTGCAGGCTCTTTCTTCATGCTTTCTGTATACATCATGGCCGATCCTGTTATTAGTAAATATGTGCCCAAGAAAGCCATCTCCTTTTCAATCTCATTTAGCGTAAAAGTCACACTCTACCAAGCAGCAACCTCAGCAAGGTAAGGGACCCTGAATACTTCATTCATGGGAAGATAACAGGTCTTTAGGAGAGAGCTTGTGGGGCCCCTTAGGCTGTGACTTAGGGGACAGTATTTATATCTGGAGAAAGAGAAGAAGGGAGCAGGTATGGGTGGGGTGGGGCAAGGCAGGAGGAAGGAGAGGGGAGCTATCTCTCTTGCTTTGACTCTAATTTGCTCTCCACTGCCTCTTCTGCTTTTACATTGCAGGGCAAAGAAATTGTAACTGATCCTCATTAATTAGCTTTTTACTGGCTAAAATGAGTATTGAATTGTATGTAGCGCTTTATGGAGCTTTAAAATGTTGTTTGTTTTTTAAATTAGTACTATGGTGATATTGGCTAGTGTGGTGTAATGGATAAATTGCCAGACCTGGACTCAGACTCATCTTCCTGAGTACAAATCTGGCTTCAGACACTTACTAGCTGTGTGACCCTGAGCCAGTCACTTACTTAACACTGTTTATCTCGACTTCCTCATCTGTTAAATGAGCTGAAGAAGGCAATGGCAAACTACTCCAAAAAAAAAAGAGGGGGTCATGAAGAGCTGGACATGAATGAAATGAATGAAAAAACAGTGAAAGTGGCTATATCATCATTAGTTGAATTAGCAGAACCTTGGGTAGTTAGCTAGATGTTGGGAGGCAGAGCAACAACTGTTACTGTGACTTCATAGTCAATCTCTTCAGCATCTGGGAACTAAGATTTTGGGTTTGGGGGTGATGGGAGGGAAGAGTGGATGAAGGACAATTCAGCTGTCGAGAAAGAATGAATTGGAGGGGAAAAGACTAACTTGCACTGAAAATATGAACAAAACATCTTGATTAATATCTTCTTAGAACTCTTGGTCAGTGTTTGCAAACGGGATGGGGGGGAAAGGAGTGGAGACCTGGTTTGCAAGGTACCTCTAGTAAGGATTTTATTGAGGATCAGGAAAGATGCAAGATTGATGAAGGCACCCGTCAGATGCCACTGGAAAAGAGACAACTAGTTAATATTTTCTAGTTCTAGCATTATCAAAAGAGATGTTTCATGTACTGGGCACGGTGCACAGAGACAATATTGCTGCTCTCTTAGAATTTTCAATTTAATCCAATTTGATGAAACAAAGAAAAAAAATATTAATTTATTTCCTTAAAACAAAGTGCAAGTTCTGGCTAGTTGGGTCAGATCAAGCCGGGGAGGTTGTATAAAAGGTTGTGAAAAATTCCCCCTCTTCAATCTCCCTATAAGGATAGACAAAAATGAGGCTGAATATAAAAAAGAGAGAAAGAGGACAGGAAAAAAAAAGCACAATCAAAGAGATTCACAAAAGAATAACCTGTTAGTTAAGGAAAAGGAAAGGATAAGGAAATGAGTACATAGCAGGAAGAAAACATTAACATTCTGGATAAATGCTATGGATTAAAAGGTTCCAAAGAGAAGTCACCCAAAGGAAAAACAAATTAACTTCAAAAGTCCCAAGAAACAAAACTAGAAATGGCATAAGACACATAGAACACAATTTAAAAAAAATATTTTAAAAGAAACAAGGGGGAATCTGGCATAAGCCACGAAAGATCTGGCCCTGTAAAGGGAGATCTATCATCAGTAAAAACTGAACAAGATTGGTTGATAACAAGACTCAACAACATGGA
Source organism: Trichosurus vulpecula (assembly GCF_011100635.1). NCBI lineage: Eukaryota > Metazoa > Chordata > Mammalia > Diprotodontia > Phalangeridae > Trichosurus > Trichosurus vulpecula. The sequence continues at coordinate 433,761,484 of NC_050573.1, read as the reverse complement.
GAAAGTGGTGGAACAGATGAATGAAGAAATGAAATCAATTGGAAATAAAGGCCTCAGGCTAGAAGGCAAATCAACAGAACATGGAACAAGACAAGATCGAAAGACAACTCAACTGGAAAAAGGCTTGAGCAGTAACAATAGCTGACATCAGCCAAGCACTTAAACATTTGCAAAGCCCTTTGAGTTTATCGTTTGTGCTGCCAGGTCAGTTTTAGGTATCAAGGTACAGCGACAGAGCCTCGGCATCAGCTGATCTAACTAAAGAGGTTGTTCATTGCTAGAGTACAAGTCAAATTAGTGAACAAAAGATGGGGCAGACACTCCACGTGCGGACCTCCTCACTGCCTCTGGGGTCTCCATACTACATCTGATGAGGATGAGCATGGCATCAAGGTCAGCACCCACACTGATGATAAATTCTTCAACTTGAAAAGGCTACAAGGCAAGACCTAAGTGGAGGGAGTGTTGGTGCATGATTTACTGTTTGCAGATGATTATGCACTCAATGCAGCCTCTGAAGCTGAGATGCAGCGAAGTATGGATCAGTTCTCTGCTGCTTATGCTAATTTTGGCCTAACAATTAATACAAAGAAAACATAGGTGCTCCATCAGCCACCACCACACCATCCATTTGTGGAGCCACCAGTTACAGCAAAAGGAGAAGTTTTGAATGCTGTCGATAAGTTCACTCACCTTGGTTGTGTACTTTCCAGGGATGTACACATTGACAATGAGGTTGATGCATGCATTGCCAGAGCTAGCTCAGTGTTTGGGAGGCTCCAAAAGACAGTATGGGAGAGAAGAAGTATGAGACTGATTACTAAACTGAAAGTCTACAGAGGTGTGGTGCTGACCTCATTATTGTATGCCTGTGAAACCTGAACAGTCTACCAGTGCCATGCCAGGAAACTGAATCATTTCCATTTGAATTGTCTTAGGGAGATTCTGAAGTTCACCTGGCAGGATAAGGCACCAGACACCGAGGTCCTTACTCGAACTAAACTGCCAAGCATTCAAACTCTGCTTCAGAAAGCACAACACCAATGGGCTGGCCACGTTGTTTGAATGCAAAACGTACACTTACCAAAGACTGTTTTATGGAGAACTCACACAGAGCAAGCATTCACATGGTGGTAAGAAGTGATACAAGGACACCCTCAAGGTCTCTTTCAAGAACTTTAGAATTGATTGTGTGACATGGGAGACATTGGCACAGGGTCTCTCAGCATGGCGTGCCCACATCAGAGAAGGTGCTGTGCTCTATGAGCAAATCGGAATTGAAACAGCTCAAAGGTTGAAATGCAGGATGCGCAAATTTGGAATATCCACCCCAAATGTTTACATGGACTGTTTGTGCCTGAGCTATGGTAGAGCACTCTTGAGCTCATATTAGCCTGATCAGCCACAGTCGGACACATTGAAACTTGACTCTAGCATAGCGATGTTGTTTTGGTTCTCTTTGAGAGTGAAGGACAGCAACCAACCAACTGTGATTCTGAGAGATGAAGCAACAAAACTCACCTTGTCTAGACTTTTTGCAGGCTGCTTCTGGATGGCCTCAGAAAGGTGGGGTCCCAGGGGTTTTACCCAGAACTCTGACAAGGGTAAGCAGACTCCAACCTACCTTTGAATATATCAATCATAGAGACAGGAACAACAGATTTCCTCTGGGGACAGTGGCTGCTACTTAGATCCATTGTTTCTGTCCACCTATCCCCCTGCTTCCTCTGTGGCAAAGGGACCAGCGTAGCCTTTCTACATCACTTATTTGATTTCCACAACAATTCTGTAGGGTAGGTACATAACAGATATTATTAACCCCACTTACGGATTAAGAAAACCAAGACTTGGAGGGGTTGTGGCTCTCTCATTTATTTCCTAGTCTTTTTTTCTTTTTTTTAACTGTAACAAATGTTTTCATTTCATTTTCATTCATACTCTAATGTTATATTTATTCCCATGTCATAAGCTTTTGTTTCTTCAGTTTCTTCAGGGATATGTTTTTCTTTTGAACAGCCTCCTCCTCTGGTTTAGGGACAATTTGTTCCTTTTCAGTAAGCATCATCTCAATATGGCAAGGAGAACTCATGTATAGATTGATTTAACCATGAGCCCTGTAAGTACACTGTTGTATTTTAGGAGCCTTGTTAACCTGGATATGCTCAAGGACAAGAGAATCCACATCCAAACCCTTCAGTTCTGCTTTTACTCTGTATTTTTAAGCATATGCAGCAAAAATTCAGCACTCTTTCTGGGCCAATGACCCTGTGTCCCACCCCATTTCTTAGCCTGGGCACACCTGCCAACTTCACCATTTTATTGATGAAAGGGAACACATTGTTTCTTCAATGTGATATCTTTCAAATATTTAATAGGTTTTTGGATATGCATGCCCTTGAGAGCTTGGGCTGTTTCACAGGTGTTCTTGAAATAGACCCAGAGATTTGAACCCACTGACTTACATGATTTTGTGGGGTTATCTGGATCAAGAAGGCACCTCACCATTTTAAATGATTACCTAGGACAGCTCCTTTCTCACGCTTCACGCTCAATGTTCCACCCCATCTGGCCTTCTAGTTCTCATCCACACCCCTCTGTCTTACGGCTTTATACCTTTGCACGGGGTGGTTCCCCATGCCTTGCTGTGCGTGCTCCTTCCCTCCTTCCCTTTAAGGATCTGCCCAGGTGCCCCCTCCTGTGGGAAATCCTCCGGTCCCCCTTCCTCCAGTTGTTGGTGCTTTCTACCAGGTGAAAGTATTTTATATTTGCATTTGTGTACCTATGTACATGTCACATTTGCCCAGTAGAATATAAATTGCTTAAGGCCAGCAACAATTTTGTTTTGGTTTTTATCTCCCAGACCTTGTCATGGTGCCTTGCACATAGATATTTTTGCTGAATTAAAATGAAGTGACTTGTCAATAGTGTCAGAGGCAGGAATCAATCAATCAGTCAGTTGCCAAGCATTTATTAAGCCCTTACTATGTGCCAGGAAATGTGCCAAGTGCTGAGGAAACAAATATGAACAAAAAGAAAGACAATCCCTGCCCTCAAGGAGCTTACATTCTAATAAGGAAAGAAAACATATAAAAGGGGAGCAGAAAAGGATAAGGGAAAAGCATAGGGTAAAGTCAAAAGAAAGAAGGATGGCTGCTCTGAATCTTTCCTGGAGTTTTCAGGAAGAACTCATCAGTGGAAGAAGGGGGACCCCATAGAGGAGGCAGCTGAGGAATGGAGTCAAAATCCAGAGGATGGACTTCAACCCAGGTCTCCTTGTGCTCCAAGTCTAGCCCTCTGCTATACCACAATGCATGACAGAATTAAAAGATGGAGGAATAATTTGAGCCAACATGTTACCCTAAAAAAGTGGAGGAAAAAGAATGCCTGAATTCTTCTTTTTTTTTTGTTTTTAGAAAACACTCAAGAAAGTTTCCCAAGGAGAGAGAAGAAAATTCACCAGGCACCCTCAAAGACAAACGTGAGATTCAACTCACTCATACACATTATTATCAAGCCTCAGAGTTTCATTGGTAGAGAGAAGTTTTGCAAGCAGCTAAAAGGAAAAAAAAATATCATTTATAAGAGTAGTCCAGTTCAAATCACATGGGATTACTCACCCATTGTGAGAAAACATGGAAGAAAAAGTAGCATGATTTAGAGAATCAAACTTCACTCTACAATCATTTATTTAACTAAATAAAAATGTTAGAAAAACTTTTTTTTAAAAAATCATTCCTTACAACATTGTCAGCAAGAAGACCCAGGCAATCCTTTTGGTTATACATATCAGCCTAAGAATATAAAGTTCTGGGTAATTTCAGGAAAAACCATTGAAGGCAAAAACATTTTAAAGTTGTCAAAGCTGGGGTGGAGAAAGGCATGCTAAGGGATACAAAAAGGTGTCTTTAAGACAGGCTTTCTTAACCTGGGATCCACAGACCAAGGGTTCATGGGAACATTTTGGTGGGTCTACGAACATGGAAGAGGGAAAAGTTCCATCTTTATTTTCTTTAGCCTTTAACTGAAATTGAGCATTTACTTCAATTGTGAATGTAGGCAATAATATATGATTCTGGGAAGGGGTCCATGCCAGACTGCCAAAGAAGTCCATGACATAAAAAAGGACAACTCCTGGATTATTGCTGTTATTGTTAAGTCATTTTTCAGTCTTCTCTGACTCTCCATGACCCCACTTGGGGTTTTCTTAACAAAAATATTGGAGTGGTTTTCCATTTCCTTCTCTGACTCTTTTGACAGATGAGGAAACTGAGGCAGAGTTAAGTGATTTGCCCAAGGTCACACAGCTAGTAAGTGCCTGAGGCCAGATTTGAATTGAGAAAGATGAGCCTTCCTGATGCACTATGGTGCCACCTAGCTGCCCCCCCAAAAAAGATGAGTTGTTCCAAATGAGCCCTTCTGGATAATATCTTGATAGATGCCAGGAATATCAACGTTTTGGTGGACAAATTACATTTAGAGATGATTCTGCAGCAGTAGCCATTTGCAGTGTCACTGGAAAATTAAAACCCCTGCTCATGATGTGCTGGACAACTACCAGAGGAGTGTTGCCCAGTGTTTTCCTGGCAAAGAATAACTTGTCTTTAAGAAGGATAACAAATCCCTTGGTTCATGGGGTCTTTAAAATGGAATTTAAGAGCACTTAATAGTTAGCAAAATAATAATAGCTAACATTTATATAGAGCTTTGAGGTTTGCAAATCATTTTACAAAATTTTATCGCATTTTGTTCTTACAATAACCACAGGAGGTAGGCACTATTCTCAACCTGATTTTATAGAATGAGGAAATTAATACAGGCAGAAGCAAGTGACTTGCCCGGGATCACACAGCTAGTAAGTGTCTGAGACTGAATTTCAACTCAGTACTTCCTGATTCCAAGTCCTACACTCTGTCCACTGTAACATCCAGCTGCATTTACGTTTCCTGGGAGCACTACCAATAGCTAAGAACACCAGTGCTAGTTCTGTGTGTCTCCTTTCAATTTTGCTTCCACAGCTTATTACTCTACATGCATCATCTGAGGCTCATTGACCTCTTTTCCACAGCAGCCAATGGAAAGACTTCATAAAGATGAAACCTGAAAGGAGGTGTTGGACTTGAAGTGGCCTCTGTAAGTGCTTATCAAGCCAATTTTCCTTTTCCCTGGATTGTAGATTTATCCTTAGTGGCAGATTTTTACATCCAGATTTTCCAGAGGCATCTGGAGCTTCTGTCATCCAGAGGCCATTGGCCTGATCTGAGATCAAAATGTTTTCCTTACATAAAAGATGACATTGGTTCTCTTTGGGATGATTTTTAAGTCAATTATTTCTCTTTGACATTATCAAAAGCCTTAAATGCCTCTGATTGCTTCTGCATATCACCATTGGTGTGGACCATTACTTTCACAAACTGCAGTTCTTTTCTAGGGGACCTTCCCACCTCTTTAAAAAGCCTTATTAACCTATCCAATTTCTTCCTGGAACTTAGGTTATTCAATTTTTTTCTGTAAGACTTTCTCTTTTCCTAGAATTAGTTGATGGGGAGGAGAAAAAAAAATCACTGAAAAATTTTAGTTCTTCTAAGCATATATCTTAGATACTGTCTAAGAAGTGATTGTTAATGTAGCTTAAATGCCAGCTTCACAAGCTACTGATGACTTTGAGACATTTAGGACATCTTTTTCAGAAAGAAGTCAATTACACAGGTATACCAATGAGTAAGTGGAGTCTTAAAATGTCCTTATAGTTCAGTGATGACCAAGTTTGTAGAATCTCTGTAACACCCAAAGAAATTGGACCCATTAGGCCAGGAGATTAAACAGAACAGTAACAGTAATTCCAGTTGATAAAGTAGAGGACATTTTTGATGGGAAGATAATGGGCTGCCATTGTCTTGGAGATATATATCCTCATTGCATCTGACTGTGAAATCACTTCCCTTTGATCCCATGAGGAAAATCTTCCTAAGTCAACCTAAATAAGGTCATATTTACAATTTGCATTTTGAGGTATCTATTACTACTAAAAAACATATAGAACATATGAGATCCCATGTTGGTGTGCAGATAAAAATGTCTGCAAGGTGAGTACCAGAGGCAGCTAGGCGATGCAGTGAATAGGGCACAGGGCTTGGAGTCAAGAAGATGTGAGTTCCAATCTGGCCTCAGATACTTATTAGCTCTGTGATCCTGGGCAAGCCATTTAACCCTGTTTGCCTCCATTTATCATCTGTAAAATAAGCTGGAGAGGGAAATGGGAAACCACTCCAGTATCTCTGTCAAGAAAACCTTAAATGAGGTCACGAAGAGTCAGACACAACTGAACCACAAAAAAAGGTGAATACCGAATGGTGGCAATATTGTTCTCTCTCTCTCTGTGTCTGTCTCTCTCTGTCTCTCTGTCTCTGTCTCTCCCTCTCTCTCTTTCTCTCTCCCTCTCCCTCTGTCTCTGTCTCCATCTCTGTCTTTCTCTGTCTCCTCTCTCTCTGTCTCTCTCTGTCTCTGTCTCTTTCTCTCTGTATCTCTCTCTCTCTCTCTATGGGATGGGGAAGGGGTGCATAGTAGGAATACCTGAGTTCAAATCCATCCTTACATACTTACTAGCTGAGGGCAAAAATGAGAGTCATTGCCATCTTTCTTTTTAGCAATCCTCTTTATCACTTAGCACTCAACTATTTAAAAAAGGATCAAATATTTTAATAGCATCTAACCCTCCTACACACAGATCCTAAAATTCCTCACTTGTTTAGGTGATAAAACATTATCAGAAAAAGAACTCAGTCCAGAATGACTTGCTAATTTAGGAAAAACAATATGTAATCTTGTAAAGTGGAGTCCTTGAGGTGGATAGGCCCCTGAGAAGATACATGACAATAAACCACATAAAGTAATTAAATTGATCCCAGTGTACTTCCAAAGCATTCAGGCATATTTTATCTATCCCCAGAAGCATTTTTGTTCTTTTGCAGAATTTGGAGTGCATCCATATTTAAACTGGTAAATAACCTGTAAATTACCGGCGCAGGCCAGCACTTGGGTACACAGAGATCAATAAGGACACTACCAAGGTTACTATATTTTTGTATTTTAAATATTTTATTTTTTTCCAATTACATGTAAAGAGAAGTTTCAATACTTTTTTTTTAAATTTTGAGTTCCAAATTCACTGCCTTCCCTTTCCCCTCAATGAAAAAGCTTTGGATGTCACCAAATATTTTTGCTACAATCCTGCTTAGTCTTTCTGTTTCTCTTGTATCTAGATTCAAATCTCAAGCATTAAAATGGAAGTGGCTAGAAGGCAGAAAAAAAGTCAAGGCAATGTCTCCAAAAGGCCACTGTTGAAATATATCCATACTACTCACATAGGAAGATAAGGAAGGTTTAAATTTGTCTTAATGCAGAGAAAAAAATTAGCGATTGGCAATTTTCATACACATAATAAAAATGAGACTATAGACCCTCAGTATCTCACCTACCTTAAAGGTGCTTGCCCCAAGATTCATTTGATTGACATTTAGGGAAGTTCTTGGGACCAAAGTGGGCCTCACTAACCCAGCTTCCGACAAGGTTCTTGTGAAGAGTCTTGTGAACAATCCATGAGATGAGTTTTTTGGAACACAGGCAGACAAAAGAAATTTAACAGAAATTCCATAAAATTTTCTAATACAAAGTCAAATAGTTGTCTGAGACCAAGGATATCAAGCCAGAATGAGACAAAGGAAGTCAAAATAATAGATTTAATTGTCGCCACGGGTATTCCTATGGCTTTTATTGTCTCAGTGTAGTGGTTCATCATCTTGGTTATAACATTAAAAAAATGCATCAGTCTGCTGAGTGAGGGGAGAAGTACCAGGAGATCATTATACACAATTACAGACACACGGTATCTGTAAGGACTAACTTTGATAGACTTGACTCCTTTCATCAATACAAGGTTCAAAGATAGTTCCAAAAGACTCAGGATAGAAAAAGCTATGCACATCCAGAGAAAGAATTATGGAGTCTGAATGCAGATTGAAGCAAACTTTTTGCTCTCTCTCTCTTTTTTTTCCTTCTTTTTTGGTTTCATTTCTCCTTTCCCATGATTCATTCCATTGGTTATAATTCTTCATTACAATTGGACTATTATGTAAATAAGTTCAATATGAAGGTATATGTAGGACCTACATTGGATTCCATGCCATCTTGGGGGATTGGGGGGAAGAGTGGGAGGGAGAGAAAATTTGGAACCCAAAAACTTGTGGAACTGAGTGTTGTAAACTAAAAATAAAAAACAAATTTATTAAAATAAAAATTAAAAGTATGCATCAGTCTACCCTTGTTAGGGTAGGACTTTCTAACCACTACATCTCAATAAATAGGGACAGGAAAGTAGAAGATAGCCTTGAAGAGCTGAGGCCCAGGAAACGGCATCAGATAGCAGCTTGGCATCTGTAAGAGATGCAGAGACACTCAGAGGAGGCAATATTATGGAAATCAGCTGAGTTGACGGGAAACCCACTAGAAACATTTTGATGCCCAGTGGAAAGTGAAGCAATGATACCCAGCAAAGAGTCACATGATGATATCACTGGAGGACTTCAGCAGCTTAATGGTTTTAGATGTGTCAGGCACCCTGGTCAAGCTCGCATGTTGGCCTCACATGTCCCTGTATATATGCCCTCTATATGAAACTGGGTAGGGAAGGAGAGAGATTGAACATGACCTAAGAACATGAAGGAACCACCAGGCACAGAAAAAAGCACATAGTCATTGAACAGGATGAAAAGAGGAAATGAAGGATTGAGAACTGGATAAGATGGAAAGCTGTGATGATGGAAAAGAGAGCACTTCACAATTTTGCTTAGGGCTGGCTTTGGTGTCAAATATAAGTCATACCCAGGATTATAAAGGAATTTTTATTATATTATTAAAATAATATTATTATATTATTAAAATAATTATAATTAAATTATAATTAAAAATAATATTATTATATTATTAAAATAATTATAAATAAAATATTATTTATTATATTATATATAATTCTATTATTATTTATTATAAAGGAATTTTATAATAACAGAGCACCAGACTAGTTACAGGGTACATAAAATATACGTACCTAGGGGAAGTCTTCCAAATACGGCCTGAGTATCCCTAAGGGGGGGCAATCATGCCAAGTGGTCCTGTTTGGTTACGATTCTCCGATCCCATTTTGTACACTGTTCTCTAATGAGATTGTACACAAATTCATTCCCTTGCAATAGTGGTGTTAAAGGAAATACAAACACCAAGAAAACTGTTCTGGGAAATATTCTCTAGAATAATGTCCTTATTATTCTTTCTTATTAAGTATTAAGGCTTAATAAAATAATGAGACCAAATAATGCTGTAATGACTAATCAATCATTTGGGAGATGAGAAACTGTGCAGATCTAAATAACTGGAAATAACTCCCAAAAATTGCACACAGAAAATAATTTTTAAAATGAATTTGAGGAAATGCAAGTTTATTTCGAGAAAGTTGCAAAAGTGGTAAGAAAAGGGCTAGACAGAGACAGATGTTGAATTCCAAACTCCCAGGTCCTGCTTTTCCCTTTATCTCTTGAGGTTCGTAGTTCAGCTAATTCTTTATAATTTTTTTCGCAGCTGCATATGAATGTTCGCTAAACCTAATTCAGAGGATATTGGCCCATAGGTGGTACCTTTAACCAAAAACAGCTTGGTTGCTATTACTAATGAATAGAACCACGAGAGTGGTACATTGTTTTGGAGGGAGGGAGGGCAAAGGGGATGCATCGTCATTTATACAGGGTGTTCCAAAAGCGTTTTAAGCTACTAAGACTTAAAACTGTACTAAGACTTTGGGGACATCCTGCATACTGGATAGGTACAAACTAAGAATTCATAAAAGTTAACTCTGTTACTTTGTAGAGTTCTTTGCAAAGAGTTCTTTGTAACTTCCACAAGGGCAGGTGCATAATTTGTAATTCAATCAATTTAATATTGAAAGAACAAACATGAATACATGAACATTTTTATTAGGTCCAAGAAAATATCTTTGCAAATCAATTAATAAGTATTTATTAAATACCCAACTATGTGCTAAACACTGTGCTAGGTGCTAGAGATACAAGTATTAAAAAATGAAAAAAACCCTATTCTCACAGAATATAGACACTTTCTCTTTTTTTTTTTCTATCTTGTCTTCCTTCTTTCCTTCTATCCTTCCAAAACAAACATAATTGCCAAATATGATGACTTCTGCACAGTCTTACTAATTTGGAAATTGTGACCATAAAATTTGACTGGACAACACCAAAAACAGAAACAGCAGCACTGCAGATGCTTAACTCCAATACCGCTCCAGTCTTTTCACCAGTAGAAGGCTGCAGTGATGGCTTTCACTGTCAGTCCCCTCCCTTTCCTCAAATTCTATTGTATTTCTTTCTGAGTTCACATCTGGTAGCCCCCAGTAAAATGATAGCTTCTTAAAAACAGGGATTTTGCCAGGGCGGGGTGGAAGGTGGGGGAGTGGGGGTGGGAAGTGGTGGATGCTTTGCATTCCAGTGGTGCCTTGTACATAGTAGGCACCTAGCTAATTCCTATTTTATTGAATTGAACTGACAAAAATTCAAAAATTTTTATGGTAGGCAGAGACTTTACTCCATATTAATCATGGCCCTCCATCTTATGAAAATCTTGGTACTATCACCCAACGCAAATGAAGTCCCTTCCCCCTTACGCTATACATCTAACCTGCATTGACCCACCCAGACAATCTTTCTCCTCTTGTATAAATACTTAAGATTTAAATAATGATACAGTTTCCTTCCGAGACTCCACCTAGCACATTCAGAACTAATTCCCACTGTAACATTCAAGTCCTACAGCTGAGCAAAAGCTGTTCCCAGCAGGGACTTGAAGAATCAACATAATTAGCCCAATGAGACTAAATGGGGAAATCACTTTTTTCCTTTCCCAAACATGCCTGAGACTGTCTGATCATGATTTTACGCTAATGGAGAAAACAGGAATATGGTGCACATTGTCCATTAGTGAGTCTCAAAGAAGAGACAGAATGCCAACACCCAAAATTATTTATATTTTAAAATTGGCTTAGTACTGATTTATTATACCACCAGGCTTAATTATAACCCAACAGGCCAAAACGTTCTCCAGGTTATTCTGATTCCAAGGATAAATTCTTCATAATATCCAAGGAAGGAAATAACTTAGAAAGAATGATATACGTATATGTGTGTATAGCTATAGATGCATATATAATAGATAGACATGTATAGAAACATATATATGTCATTCTAAGGTCTACTATATTCCTAGATAATCTGTGAATATTATGTGTACATGTGACATAGTTGAAGGAAAGAACTCAGGATATGTATGTATGTAAGTTTATATACATGTACATATATACATACATATGCATATGCATGACACGTACCTGAAGGAAAGTACTTAGAATGACACATATTATAGCCATACATGCATACGTGTATACACACTCACATATACATAGGCATATGTCTTCTATACGTGTGTATGTGCATTTACATCATATACACATATATATGTCATTCTAAGTGCTTTCTTTCATATATAGGCTATATATGTATGTGGATGTATATATATATATCCATATTATGCACACATATATACATACATATCTTCTATGAACATCTTTGAAATTTTAAGGAACTTTTTTAGACCGTCTTAGTGGAATTAACAAAAATGTAAACCTGCCCCAGATTCGAAGAACCCAATAAAACCAAAGCTTATCATAATTCTGGGTAATTATTCTTGACTAAGATGGAACTAAACCTTTTCAGAGAAGAGGTCAGATTTACGAAGTTGAGTCCTCTATAGTTTGGCTTTAGGGGTATGAAGAGGCCTACCTACCCTATCATAAATTCCCCCCCCAAAGCCTTGACATAGAGAAGCTTTAGATTTGGGAGCTAGAGTATTGTATTTTTATCCAGAGCCGTCCCCAGTCATCCTGATCTATATCTTGCCACTGGACCCAGATGGTTCCAGAGGAGAGAGTGAGGCTGGTGACTTTGCATAGCCCGCCCTCCCTTAAATCCAATTCACTTGCAAGTCTTGGCATCACCTTCCTGTTGTCATGGTCCTCTTCAAGAACAAAGGACAACAACAACATTCACATCTCTATGAGTTGCATCTCTATGCAGTTGCAACTGGGGGCATAGTGACCCTGAGAAATCCTATCTAAGCCTATCCAAGGGAAGGTATCAGCTTTTTAATTCTGTCATGAAAACCCAGGCATTCTACTGCCCAAAAGAGTTTGTGCATCAATATGACACAAAGAAAAATGCACTTTTTTTTCTAGCCAAAGTATATATTTCATATTCTTAGCCAAACATTCAGGAAGAAAAGCCATTCAGCATGATCCTGTGTTTTCTCTCCCTGAGGAGTGAAAGAGAGAAAGGTTAGTAAAACAGGCTGCTGTCCTCAGAGTACATCTTTCCCCTCCTACTGTGAATAGAAGCCTCTGTGGGTCAGCTTCTGGTGTTTGAGCTCTGGCTAAATAACAGCTTCTTTAAAACACCCATTGGCAAGCCAATTCTTTTCTTCTTAAGTGAGGTTCTGATGATACGGCTTTTTTTAAAATGTATTTTACTTATAAATACAACACTTGAAAGCTCTCTTTTTTCTTACTCAGTGCACATGCAATGTAAAGTGGAGAATGGAGCTAATCACCCAGAAAAATGAGGACAATGTGTTAAATTTGCCTCAGTTATCTAAATGGTTCAGTTATCAGCTAACCTAGCCAGCTGATCACCTCCTTTGAGTGAAATTGGCAATACCAGCTGAATGTCATTTCTGTAATTCTTTACCTTATTGGATCTTCTCGTTAGATGCAAAGATATAATAAGTAATTCATTCATGTGTACACTTCCAACCAACTGCTTTTCCCCTCGAATCCACTTTAATGAGCATCTCCTTTAGAGAATGAAGACAGACCATCTGACAGACACTACTACTACCCAAGTGTTTATTGAAGAAGGACTATAATTGGATGTGAAAGGAAGACATGAGGAGGAAAATCAAAATATGCTGAACAGAGCTGACCCTCGTCAGCAACTTCCTAGTTAATCAGTAGATAATCCTCCTACCGCTACATAGAGCATGAAGCTGAGTAAAACCTCATTATGTTTAAGCTTTTGCTGAGTATCAAATGGAACCCTTTGAAACATAATGCCTTAACCCGGAGGAGTAATTAACCTCCATATCATACTGCTCTGCAGGCAAGTCACAAAACCTCAAGTTCTGGTGGGTCCTACCAAGTAGGAAACGCTTTGAGTGTGGGCCTAGTCAAAAACCTTAGTTCTGTTGTCCAAG